>NC_091123.1:166809952-167069952 GCF_040183065.1 Periplaneta americana | reverse complement strand
ATATTCTGATTTAAATACCCTGCAACATAAGAAGAATGAATTACTATTAATTTTATTATATGTTGTTGTTGTTTACTAATACCAGGCATTTGACAATAAAGTCATTTGACCTCTTGCACTCCAATATTTTTCAAAGATATTATCATGACCAGCCACTGAAGCACAGATTCTGAGGTGGTCCGAATCCATTTCTTGGTTTGAGTTGCACAATGGGCAGTTAGGGGACTGATATATTCCAATTCTATGCAGGTGTTTGGCCAAACAATCATGGCCTGTTGCCAATCTAAATGCAGCTACACACGATTTTCGTGGTAAATCGGGAATTAACTGTGGATTTTGATGCAGAGAGTTCCATTTTTTCCCTTGGGATTGTGTTATCAAATTTTGTTTGTTGAAGTCTAAGTATGTAGATTTAATAAATCTTTTCACAGAGTAATACGTAGATTTAGTAACAGGTCGTAAGTAACAGTGCTGCCCTTCTTTGCTAAAGCATCCGCATTCTCGTTTCCCAGGATTCCAAAATGAGATGGTATCCATTGGAATACAATTCCTTTATTGAGTGATATTAATTGAGAGAGCATTTTAGTTATTTCTGCTGTTTGAGATGAAGGTGTGTGTTTAGAGACTATTGATAGAATAGCTGCTTTGGAGTCTGACAACATAACTGCATTTTTAAATTTACTGATGTGGCATAGGAGATTCCCGATACTTTCACTTATTGCAATGATTTCTCCATCAAAACTTGTTGTTCCATATCCAAGAGATCTATAAAGTGAGAAGAGACAGCACGTAATATTAATTATATCATACTTACGAGTTTTGTGATAATTCCCAATTTTCTTATAAATTGAGGGTTTTATGACACTTAAAAATGAAACAACAGGGGACCAAAAATATGCAGAGTCTTTTATTATGTATTTTTTATATGTTGCTGGTATCCTGTTCAGATTAAATCACAGAAGAATGTTCTGTCGCTAAAAAATCTGAATCTCAAAAGTTTGTGAAAATTTCAAAGTATGAAGCTCTTGGGCCACCTTTAAATATTAATCTAGAGAAAATATATTTTGCATTGTTCTTCATGATGTCACCTCACAACTTTTCCCTGGTATTACATTTTGATTCCATAAATTTCATATTTTCACTCCACCCTACTATACATGTTTAACAACATAAAATAATCATTTTCCTAGTGTGAGAAGAAAAGGAAATACAGGGACATCATTTTATTTTAGTAACATTTCTGATATTAACCTGGCTATACCTTTGGATCAACGGTTGCTACGCCCTTCCACGACTGGAGTTCGATGATACTGGCGTAATATACAAACAAATCACTTTAGAGTTATAGGAGGGAAGAAAAGTAGTTCATCCATTTACGTAAACTAGGAAATATCACGCTTTTGAGTTTGATAATTTTCATTAGGTTTTTGTTTAATCAAAATACAGTACAGTATTAACAATGAGTGCTTTTACTCACAAACTGAGCTGTCCATGTGGACGTATTCATTATGCAGTGTATATTATACTGTCTACAGTACATCAGCGTACATTATAGAGAATGACGTTAAATTGAAAAATAATCATAATATGGATATTTAAACACATTTTTCAAAATAGTGGCCGTTCATTTCGATACAGGCTTCAGTTCTAATGTGTGTAATTCCAAT
This sequence comes from Periplaneta americana, assembly GCF_040183065.1. NCBI lineage: Eukaryota > Metazoa > Arthropoda > Insecta > Blattodea > Blattidae > Periplaneta > Periplaneta americana. The sequence goes on along the minus strand of NC_091123.1, from coordinate 167,068,285 downwards.
TACCAGTTTCGTCCTTCGTACTAGTAACTCATGTTGAAATAATTCTGTACCTACTCTATAAAAGAGTACCTTACGTACTGTAAATTCAATATTCACTTATATTCGATCCGAAAAGATAAAATTACTTAGACATGCTATCTACTGTCCGTCCAAGTGGTTATGTCGCAGGATCGTAGAAAGGGGGGAAATCACGTGACAGTTAATTACTTAACGAGGTATTTTACAATTAAGTTATTTTAAATAGTTTTATTAGTATAATATTACGTAGACGTCCAATTCCTAATCAGAAATTAATGTTCTCAGAAAAGAGCTAAGACAGCCCAGCCACTATCCTTTACAGAGAGGCGAATAGAAGCAGGTGGGGGAAACTGGGCTGCGACGTAGGCAAATGGATGAGAGTACCTGTGCGAAAATTATTCAATATTGAAAGCTCTTTCGTCACTGGAAAACGCGAACATATTTTTGGAACGTACTGTTTACTATGACCGTAAGGCTACTATGACTGTATATGGGGTCAGGGATCTGTATGCAGGACGGTTGAACTTCATTAGTAGAAGGAATGGGAGTGAAGTACATTCAAAAACTCAGTTACAATAAAAATTGAAGTAAAAATAAAATTATGTCCCTGTATATACAGTACATAAAATAGATTTCTTCACAATTCATTGCACAATCTACAAAACAGGAGCAAGTGAGTGCATCTACCGTAAGTCCTTCGCGTTATTTTTTTTTCAATATTACAAACTTAATATAAAATAACACTCAAATTTGATTGTTTTTCTTGCACTAATGAACATGTTTTATTAACAATGGGCTTTTAATATATAAGACAGGGAATATTATACAGTTTTTAATTATGGGGAAAGTAGATGAAAAACTATTTGCTGCTGTATAAAATAAAAATGGCTTGATGTCAAAATTACAATTATGCGGGGGGGGGGGGGAACGCCGTGTTCCGGGTGCAGGTGATGAGATTACCGTGCAATATTAATTCTCACTACAGTGGGGGCGAGCAATTAACAGTATGGACACACCAGTAATTATTGCCATCAGCCAGTGCCACGCTGAGCTGTAATCAGAACCAACTCACCCTATTCCAGACCTGAAAGTAAACACTGCATTTCATCTTCTGACTGAAAAATTTTATGTATCATAATTTTCATTTTCCTACGATAACTAAATGGAGAAAATAGGATTCAAATAAAACTTCAGAAACCATAGTGACACGTTGGTAGAATTGTGAAGTGGATGACGCAACACCAATACAAATTACGTCAGTTGTAGTTGAAGACTTGAGGAATAAGGACGTGTGGTCGTTTCGTCCGTAGGATAATCTGTGTTTAGACAACGAGAGTTAGAAATGGAGCCTACACGTGTCTCGGATATTGTAACAGCAGACATCACAAAATCAGATGTGTAATCGCAACATGCCTCAAGTCCAATGGCTACACAACCTATGAAGAAGTCCATGGAATAGCGGATACCGGAAGACCATCGGTGTATTGATATTATAACATTTAAACCTGGAAAGACAAAAGGTTATATTCTGGATCCGACCATCAGATTCGAGACGCATCAGAATCAACCCGAGGAGGTTAATCTAGAGAAAAGGAGAATTTATGAACCCACTATCCCTTATTACAAAACATCATATAAACTCAGCGATATAGAATTCATCGGATTAATGGTGGGCGCTAGAGGGACCATAACAAAACAATTTGTGTCATTCTGTCATAAATTTGGTGTCCCAGCAACAACTATTAAGGAAATTTCTATGACAGCTTTGAAGGGTTCTCTGCAGATTTTACGGCGAAATTTGGTATTTCAATTCAAATTACAGTTGAACTTTCTCAAGTCTATTTTTTATCTGTATTTTTTATACATTTTCCTTATATGAAATATTATCTACTGGAAATTTTAGTTTCTTGTAAACAAATTTCTTGTAAGACATTTTTAATGTCATTTTAAATGCTACTGTTTAACATTCTCTGTCTTTGGCAACTTCACCAAGTTGAGGAAGATTGAATTATTATTATTATTATTATTATTATTATTATTATTATTATTATTATTATTATTATTATTATTATTATTGAAGATTAAAGATCGAATCTTTACATGGCAAAAACCACACAGAAATCCACAGTCACATCCGCCAACCAATAGAAATGGAAAATGTAAATTTATCATAATGTTCTATTAATAAGATTGAAAGTTTGTATTTGCTGCTCGTTTTATGTAAACAACAGTTACCTTGGACCGCCCGTGCATTAGAACAGAGCATCTGTTTTGTGCCGGTATGTCTGTGCCCGCTTGAACTGTACTGTGTAAACTCCTCTCCCAACCAGCAACGTTGCCAAACGTCTAATATTGTAAACTTTAATAATTATCCATCTTGAATCTCGCGTACACTACTTTTAACACTTAAATATAAATGAGTGGTTGATTGGCAAACTTTCTCGTGTTAAATTATATAAGCACGTGTGGCTTACAGCTGTTTCGGTGCTTCTTCTGTGTTACTGCATTCAGGACAATGGTACACAGATTACTTAACATACCCATGAGCCAACAACACTACAATGAAGAAGTGAACACAATCAAATATATAGCACAAGAAAACGGTTACAATCCGAACATAATAGACAATATCATAAGAAAGACAAAACAAAAACTTAACAAACACAAAAACACGCAAGACACAACACAATCACAAGATCAAAAGAAATACATCACACTAACATATGAAAACAAAAGCACACATAAGATCGCATCTTCATTCAGAAAGCAGAAATACAACATAGCATACAGAACAGAAAACATACTACAAAGACATCTCAACACACAAACAACACAAACAAATAAATACAACCACACAGGTGTATACAAACTTACATGTAATAGTTGCGACAAGTTCTACATTGGACAGACAGGCAGATCATTCCAACACGCTACAAAGAACACATTAAAGCAATAACCAGAGGACACAATACATCTACATACGCCGGAAACATAACTAATGCTAACCATACATACAATAACATAAATACAGACATGGACATCCTACACATACTTAGTTACTGGCTTTTAAGGAACCCGGAGATTCATTGCCGCCCTCACATAAGCCCGCCATTGGTCGCTATCCTGAGCAAAATCAATCCATTTTCCATCATCACAACCCACCTCCCTCAAATCCATTTCAATATCATCCTCCCATCTACGTCTCGGCCTCCCTAAAGGCCTTTTTCCCTCCGGCCTCCCAACTAACACTCTATATGCATTTCTGGATTCGCCCATACGTGCTACATGCCCTGCCTATCTCAAACGTCTGGATTTAATGTTCCTAATTATGTCAGGTGAAGAATACAATGCGTGCAGCTCTGCGTTGTGTAACTTTCTCCATTCTCCTGTAACTTCATCCCTCTTAGCCCCAAATATTTTCCTAAGCACCTTATTCTCAAACACCTTTAATCTCTATTCCTCTCTCAAAGTGAGAGTCCAAGTTTCACAACCATACAGAACGGAAATCCTACACATACAACCCAAAAACCAAAAACTCAACACACTAGAACAATATGAAATATACACACACACTAAAACACACCCTGATCAAATTCTCAACACACAGATCAATTTCAGAACACACACACTATTTGACTCCACTTTTCAACAGGCAAACGCACCCCCACAACAGGCAGCGATGTTCGAGATGACGCCGTGATCTAGTAGGCTCTGAGGATGATGTGAAGAAGCACCGAAACAGCTGTAAGCCACAAGTACTGATACAATTTAACACGAGTAAGTTTGCCAATCAACCAATCATTTAATAATCAGTTAAATATTGCAATTGAAGAGTCCACTGCAAGAATGATGGATGTCATTTGGAATACATTTTGCAGGAGAAGCAATTGAAAGTTTGAAATGCTTAGCGCTCAAAGCTTAACTGTGATTTCCGATCTTTACTGGACAATGACTATCAGTATTAATGATAACTCTGTATGGACATTCTGTATGTCTTAAGCTATGCATTGACAGCCTTGGTTCATTTTCGACAAGGAAGTGACATCCATCATTCTTGCAGTAGACTCTTCAATTGTAAAAAAAATTGTGAGGACATTTTTTCTTCCTTATGACATGAATCATCATCAGTTAAATTAATGGCACTTATACCCCTTACACCCTGTATATGGCAAGATTTTATTGCCGAAAACTGACGAGCTGAACCGCTTATCTGGCTGTTACTCGCCCATATAACTTGTCGAACGACGCCGTACTAAGCAAAACCTGTTTCCGGGCGTACACTCGTTAATTTGTTATAGACTCCTGAGAGTAAATACAGAAAGGAAAAGAATAATTAATATATTACAGATAGCCGAATTACAAGAAGAAAGACAGTACTTTCGTAGGAAAACACCTCTTATTTTAGAGGAATTTCTGGCGAAAGAAGAAGGAAACAAAGTGAAAAAGTGGTACGCATTACTCTCAAAGACAATTTATTGCATAACTAGCCGTACCCGTGCGCTCCGCTGCACCCGTTAGAAATAAATATAAAGTAATTACATAATTAAAATGGGACATTTGATCCAGGGGACATTCTTGTTTGATAGAAGGATAAATCGTTTAATATGTTACTTAATTTAAATTGCATCCAAATAATTAAAATGCGATCATTTTGGTCTAGAGACAGTCATTTGGTGCAATGACAATTCCTTTAACATGTTTCTTAATTTTTATTACATGCAACCATAGTTTAATGAAGATTGACATCATTTAGATTTAATGTGTATATTTTATTTTACTTGTTATAGGTTTCCATTGAATTATGGTAATAACTTAATTTTAACCTTTGTTTTCTACGTATTCAGTAAATGGCGCTTGGCCCACTATGGTTGCGAACCCTTCAAATAACTTAAATTATATTATATAATATTAGGCCTACATATTATATTATATCACATAATTATATTATATTATATTATATTATATTATATTATATTATATTATATTATATTATATTATATTATATTACATTACATTATATTACATTATATTAGCCTATATTATACTATATTATATCAGAAGTTACTGTAATAACATTATAGAATTATGTCCATCTAGACAAACTACACTTTCCAATGGTGAAATAATAATTAATTATACATATCGGTTAATTTAGCTTCCGATATTACTTCATACAAACACAGAAACATTCTCTGTAGGCTATCTTTCATAGCTTTCGATTGTTGCTGTCCAAGGCCCCTTATAGACGAAGTCATTTGTTTTTTAATTCATTACACGGCCTTAGATGGCAGTTATTTTAATTTTAAAACTCATTTATCTCATTAAATATCAGTCCTATCAAAGTTTGCCTGGAATAAAACTTATCGGAAATTATTTTTAAAGAAACTTTTTTATGTAACATTTTTCACAAAAATCAATAATAAGCGAGATATTTCGATTTATTTAATTCAGGCCCCCTTATAACCCCCTTTTGAATAATGTATTTTGAATGCCATATAGCCTAAAATCTAAGTTACAACGAACTTAATTTATATTCCAATGTTCATCGAAATCCGTTCAACCATTATCGCGTGAAAAGGTAACAAACATACAGACAGACAGACAGACAGACAGACAAAAATTTGAAAAAAGCGATTTTCGGTTTCAGGGTGGTTAATTGTATATGTTAGGACCAATTATTTTTGGAAAATCGAAAATTACCAGAAAAATTTCGGCTACAGATTTATTATTAGTATACATTGAAGGAATAAAAATGGAGACCGCTATTACAATGTAATTTACATTTGTGTTCGGAAGCTAGAGCAAGCTGAAGACCTAGGTTCATGTAGAAACCTTGTTCAATTCATCGTGTGGCGGTCCTAGGCTCAGAATCAACAGGCCACATTCCCAGTAGGAAGTGAGAAGATAATCGCCCTGGAAGTGATACATGTTGGATGAGCTTACAGGGCATCTTTGTTCTTTATGTGACAGGTTGACGGATTAATGTACAGTTTGGTAAGAGCTAAGGGAATTGTCAACATTCCGAGGGGAGAATTAGGGCCCACTAAGCCTTCTATTAGACACATTATGTCTCTGGAGAGCGAAGGTGGTATAAAACGATATCACTAACCTCTATGTAGTATCATAGTGGTTCTCAGTGGTCGAGAACGTTTTGAAACAATAACCTGAAATACACAATCACTACCACTTTCACAAAGAACTCTAAATATATTGTTTAGTTTGCCGAATTGTATTTGGTGTGAACTTACACTTCATATCACCAAAGTAAGTGATTCACAGTAGTCGTGACGATGTGAGGTTTCAATTTTTGTAGCGTTTCGGAGGTGTCTATAGATTATTTTCTCAGGGCCCTTTTAATCGAGACCTTAGTTATTCCTGGTTGGCTCTAACATGTTGAAAAGTGAAATCCATAACTAGGGTAATATTTACATAGGTAAAGCCAGCATGATGCGATTGATGCAACTAAGGTGAGTTGAATATCTAGTACAATCATGAACAGTATATTACATCAAAAGGCAAATTCTTCGTTTATGTATGCCATTATATATGTACGTCCTATACACAGTGATTCACGAGGATTTAGCGTCACTTACGAAGCTTATTTTCGAAGACATTCTGAGCAAAAAATGCCATACGAACATTTGTCCTAATCTCAATATTTTCAAAGTTACACTAATTTGAAGTTATTTGTAAAATACCTTATTTCTTTAGTTTTATGGGCAAAAGAATATTACAAATAGAGAATGAACTATTCAGAAGTATCATTTATTTAATTGCCTAGTGACCTAGGGAGGTCATTCACTGCAAACCCAGCATTCTCCAGTCTCTCCTATTTTCTGCATTCCTCTCTGTCTCCTCATATGATCCATATATCTTCATGTCGTCTATAATCTGATATCTTCTTCTGCCCGAACTCTTCTCCCGTTCACCATTCCTTCCATTGCATCTTTCAGAAGGCAGTTTCTTCTCAGCCAGTGACCCAACCAATTCCTTTTCCTCTTTCTGATCAGTTTGAGCATCATTTCTTCTTCACCCACGTTTCAAATGCTTCTAGTCGTTTCTTTTTACTTCGTCGTAATGTCCATGTTTTTGCACCAAACAATGCTACACTCCACACAAAGCACTTCACTAATCTCTTCCTTAGTTCTTTCTCCAGAGGTCCGCAGAGGATGCTCCTTTTTCTATTAAAAGCTTCCTTTGCAATTGCTATGATCCTTTTGCCTCCCTCATGTTACTGCTTATAGTACACCCCAAGTATTTGAAGCTGTTCACTTGTTCTATTGTCTCATTTAGAATTCACAAATTTACCTTCTTAATCCATGGTCTCCGTCTTATTTGCATTTATCTTCATTCCATACTGCTCATACCTTTAGCTCCAGTAGCATATCCCTTAGTATAACAAAGCCATATGATCAGCAAATCTTATGCATTTTATTTTTCTTCCTCCTACTATAACTCTTCCCATGTTCTGAAACAGTTCTTCACTAAATTCTCCAAGTAGATGTTGAACAGGGTAGATGATAAAGGACAACCTTGACGTACTCCTCTCCCTATTTCACTTCCTTCTGATATTTCTTCTTCTATCCTGACTTGACTCGTTGTTTCATATACAGCCTACTGAATAGTGATAATATAATATAATATAATATAATATAACATAACATAACATAACATAAACACTACAATATAATATAATATAATATAATATAATATAATATAATATAATATAATATAATATAATATAATATAACATAACATAACATAACATAACATAAACACAACATAACACAACACAATATAATATAATATAATATAATATAATATAATATAATATAATATAATATAATATAATATAACATAACATAACATAAACACTACAATATAATATAATATAATATAATATAATATAATATAATATAATATAACATAACATAACATAAACACAACATAACACAACACAATATAATATAATATAATATAATATAATATAATATAATATAATATAATATAACATAACATAACATAACATAACATAAACACTACAATATAATATAATATAATATAACATAACATAACATAAACACTACAATATAATATAACATAACACAACATAACATAACATAAACACAACATAACACAATATAATATAATATAATATAATATCCATGTATTGTGGGTCCCTATCACCACGGCATGGCGCGTCCTCAGGTTGCGGATAGAGGAGACGGCCTCCAGATATGGAGGGTAGCTGCGAATATATTGAATAAGCAGTCGTGGACAGCCGATAAGGGGTGGTCCTCCAGCTTGGGGGTTGGGCGAAGGGCTAACAACCCATCGCCGTAAAAAACAGCTTGTTACGTATCCCTATAATAAGCCTCGGAATAGGACTGATTCTCTGGCACGACCACAGCAAAGGAATAAGGATTTGAGATTTGGCACTTGGAACGTAACTAGTCTTTATAGAACAGGAGGGGTAACATTAGTAGCAAAAGAACTAGCTAGATATAGAATAGACTTCGTGGAAGTACAAGAGGTTAGGTTAGATGGGAATGGCATATCACAAATAGGAGATTACTTGTTGTATTATGGGGAAGGAAACAATAATCACCAATTAGGAACAGGATTCTTTGTTCATAAAAGAATAAAGTCAGCAGTAACAAAGGTCGAATTTATCAGTGACAGGTTATCATATTTAGTACTTAAGGGTAGATGGTGCGACATCATAGTTATAAATGCTCACGCCCCTACAGAAGAGAAAGACGACCATATAAAGAATAGCTTCTATGAGGAATTGGAACATACTTTTGATCAGTTCCCTAGATATCTCATGAAAATTTTATTGGGGGATTTCAATGCTAAAGTAGGACGGGAGGATATTTTTAGACCAACTATTGGAAAAGAGAGCCTACACGCAATTAGTAGTGACAATGGAGTTAGATTAGTCAACTTTGCCACATCGAAAAATTTAATTGTCAAAAGTACAACATTCCCCCATAAGGATATACATAAATATACTTGGACTTCTCCAGATGGATTGACACACAACCAAATAGATCACATCTTGATAGATAAACGGAGACATACTAGTATAGTAGATATTCGAACTTTCAGGGGTGCAGACTGTAATTCTGACCATTATTTGGTGATTGGAGAATTAAGAGAAAGATTATCAGTAGCCAAGCGAGTAGAGCAACAAGTTAATATTACTAAATTCAATATTTTGAAATTAAAGGACGAGGAAGCTAAGCAAAATTATCAGGTCGAAATTTCGAATAGGTTTGCCACTTTAGAAAGTTCCGACGAAGTTGAGAAAGAATTAGATGTTAATAGCGTGTGGGAAATTATCAGAAATAGTATCAAAATTGCAGCTGAGCAGAGCATAGGTTATTATGAAACTAAGAAAAAGAAACCGTGGTTTGATGAAGATTGTTGCATGGTAGTAGAAAGAAGGAAACAGGCAAAATTGAAATTCTTACAGGATCCAGTTGAGGAGAAGAGAGATAATTATTTCAATGAAAGACGGGAAGCAAGTCGTACACTTAGGAATAAAAAGAGAGGTTACTTGAAGGAAAAACTGAATGAGGTAGAAATAAATAGTAAGAATAAAAACATTCGAGATTTATATAAGGGTATAAAGGAATTTAAGAACGGATATCAGCCAAGGGTAAACGTGATCAAGGATGAGAATGGTGACTTGCTTGCAGACTCTCCATCAATCCTAAACAGATGGAAAAACTATTTTGCACAACTACTAAATGTACATAGGCCAAATAGAAATGATCGGGACGAAATTGAAATACAAACTGCTGAGCCATATATACCCGAACCCACGCTTTCAGAAGTCGAAATTGCGATAGAAAATCTGAAAAAGTACAAGTCCCCAGGTATCGATCAAATTCCAGCAGATTTAATACAAGAGGGTGGCAGTGCATTATATAGCGAAATTTATAAACTTGTACTTGCTATTTGGGAAAAGGAAATTGTACCAGAACAATGGAAGGAGTCCATAATTGTACCTATTTTTAAAAAGGGGGACAAAACCAACTGTGATAACTTTCGAGGAATATCACTTTTGTTGACGTCGTACAAAATTTTGTCCAATATTCTTTTGAGAAGATTAACTCCGTACGTAGATGAAATTATTGGGGATCATCAGTGCGGTTTTCGGCGTAATAGATCGACTATTGATCAGATTTTTTGTATTCGACAGATAATGGAGAAAAAATGGGAGTATAAGGGTACAGTACATCAGTTATTCATAGATTTCAAAAAGGCTTATGACTCGGTTAAGAGGGAAGTATTATATGATAGTCTTATTGAATTTGGTATTCCCAAGAAACTAGTTCGATTAATTAAAATGTGTCTCAGTGAAACATACAGCAGAGTCCGTATAGGTCAGTTTCTATCCGATGCTTTTCCAATTCACTGCGGGCTAAAGCAGGGAGATGCACTATCACCTTTACTTTTTAACTTCGCTCTAGAATATGCCATTAGGAAAGTTCAGGATAACAGGCAGGGTTTGGAATTGAACGGGTTACATCAGCTTCTTGTCTATGCGGATGACGTGAATATGTTAGGAGAAAATACACAAACGATTAGGGAAAACACGGAAATTTTACTTGAAGCAAGTAGAGCGATCGGTTTGGAAGTAAATCCCCAAAAGACAAAGTATATGATTATGTCTCGTGACCAGAATATTGTACGAAATGGAAATATAAAAATTGGAGATTTGTCCTTCGAAGAGGTGGAAAAATTCAAATATCTTGGAGCAACAGTAACAAATATAAATGACACTCGGGAGGAAATTAAACGCAGAATAAATATGGGAAATGCGTGTTATTATTCGGTTGAGAAGCTCTTATCATCCAGTCTGCTGTCGAAAAATCTGAAAGTTAGAATTTATAAAACAGTTATATTACCGGTTCTTCTGTATGGTTGTGAAACTTGGACTCTCACTCTGAGAGAGGAACATAGGTTCAGAGTGTTTGAGAATAAGGTGCTAAGGAAAATATTTGGGGCTAAGCGGGATGAAGTTACAGGAGAATGGAGAAAGTTACACAACACAGAACTGCACGCATTGTATTCTTCACCTGACATAATTAGGAACATTAAATCCAGACGTTTGAGATGGGCAGGGCATGTAGCACGTATGGGCGAATCCAGAAATGCATATAGAGTGTTAGTTGGGAGACCGGAGGGAAAAAGACCTTTAGGGAGGCCGAGACGTAGATGGGAGGATAATATTAAAATGGATTTGAGGGAGGTGGGGTATGATGATAGAGACTGGATTAATCTTGCACAGGATAGGGACCGCTGGCGGGCTTATGTGAGGGCGGCAATGAACCTTCGGGTTCCTTAAAAGCCATTTGTAAGTAAGTAAGTAATATAATATAATATAATATAACATAACATAACATCACATAACATAAACACTACAATATAATATAATATAACATAACATAAACACAACATAACACAACACAATATAATATAATATAATATAATATAATATAACATAACATAACATAAACACTACAATATAATATAATATAATATAATATAATATAATATAACATAACATAACATAACATAAACACAACATAACACAATACAATATAATATAATATAATATAACATAACATAACATAACATAACATAAACACAACACAACACAATATAATATAATATAATATAATATAATATAATATAATATAATATAATAAAACATAACATAAACACAACACAACACAATATAATATAATATAATATAATATAATATAACATAACATAACATAACATAACATGACATAAACACAACACAACACAACACAACACAATACAATATAATATAATATAATATAACATAACATAACATAACATAAACACTACAATATAATATGATATAATATAATATAATATAATATAATATAACATAACATAACATAACATAAACACAACACAATATAATATAATATAATATAATATAATATAATATAATATAATATAATATAATATAATATAATATAACATAACATAACATAACATAACATAACATAACATAACATAAACACAACACAACACAATATAATATAATATAATATAATATAACATAACATAACATAACATAAACACAACACAATATAATATAATATAATATAATATAATATAATATAATATAATATAATATAATATAATATAATATAATATAACATAACATAACATAACATAACATAACATAAACACAACACAACACAACACAATATAATATAATATAATATAATATAATATAATATAATATAATATAATATAATAATATATTTCGTTTACTTTAACAATGCAAATTGCTTTTCGAAAATCCAGCAGCAGCGACGTAGTTCTAGTAATCTCATTAGGCGCTATAAATTTTAAAACATAAAACTGAAGTTTTATTAAGCTTTGTAATAGTAAAGCATGCTGGGCTGAGCTGTATGTTCTTTAAACGGGTTATGTGACTGTATGATACGGGAAATAAGATCTTTAAATTATTCACGAATGTTGCGAAGAGAACCATATTTCCTTCAATTCCCTCAATTTATCAGGCATGAAAATTGCCAACACTGTTTATTGACAAAACTGGGAGAGATTTCATCAAGCCGTCCGTAATTGGTAGCTTCTTCCTTCCGGGTGCAACTCAGACTGCAGCTGAAGAAATAGACCGCCTCGAGCAGTGTTCTCAACTGGGAAGTGTAAAGAGTTCCCGGCTTGTTGACGCAGACACGAGTGAAACGAATGCGATATATAAACGTCATTATACAGCGTGCTCGCAAACGTAGCGTGCTAATCTAATGCTACCATAAATGGTGATCACCGCTCTGTGCGCATTCACACAATGAACAAGGTTAACTTCAAATAGGCATATCGCATCAGATATCACGAAATGGATGTTATTATCACTCACTAACTCATTGCTACAATGCAGCAACAGTTCCGTAGCACATATACAGCCACATCATTTTATTTTACTTCAATTTTTATTGTACCTGAGTTTTTAATGTACTTCACTCCCACCCCTTCTACTTGTAAACTTCCAACCGTTCACGACACAGAGCCGAGGGCGCGTAAGCAGTACTGAGTTAGTGAGTATAGTACGTTCCAGAAATATGTTCGCGTTTTCCAGTGACGAAAGAGCTTTCAATATTGAATCATATTTTCGCACAGGTACTCTCGTCCGTTTGCTTACGTCGCATCCCGGTTTCCCCCACCTGCTTCTGTTCGCCCATCTGTAAAATCTAGTAGCTGGGCTATCTTAGCTCTTTTCTGAAAACATTAATTTCTTTTAGGAATTGGACGTCTATGTAATATTATATAAGTGTTTAAAATAACTTAAATAAAAGGACCTATTTAAGTAATTAACTGTCACGTGACTCCCCCCCCTTTCTACGTCCCTACGACAAAACCACTTGAACGGACAGTAGATAGCATTTCTGAGTAATTTTATCTTTTCGGATCGGGCAGAAGTGAAGATTGAATTTACAGTACGTGAGGTACTCCTTTATAGAGTAGGTACAGAATTATTTCAACATGAGTTACTCGTACGAAGGACGAAACTGGTAATTGGAATTATGTATGGCTAAAGTGTGATAATATGCACAAAAGAACTGAAGCCTGTATCGAAATGAACGGCCACCATTTTAAAAAATGTGTTTAAATATTCATATTATGATTATTTTTCAATTGAACTTCATTCTCTATATTGTACGCTAATGTGCTGTAACAGTACAATATACATTGTATAATTAATACGTCCGAATGGATAGCTGAATTCGTGAGTAAAAACACAAAGTGTTACTATAGTACTGTATTTTGATTAAACAAAAACCTGATGAAAATTATCAAAGTCAAAATTGCGATATTTCATAGTTTACATAAATGGTTGTACTACTTTTCTTCCCTCCTATACCTAGCAAACTGATTTGTATTTTACGCCAGTATCATCGAACTCCAGTCGTGGAAGGGGTAGCAAACGGTGTTTCCTGTTTCAATCGTTAATAGAAAGGTATAGCCAGATTAATATTAAAAATGTTAGTAAAAATAAAATGATGTCCCTGTACTTAGAGTTAAATAAATTATTTCATGAATTACGTTAATGTCTATCGATTCATCTCTCCCGCGCAGTAACTGCGTGGTCTTAAGCACAACTTCTTGGAGTCTAGCGATTCAGCAAGAACGCTGGTTCGAGTCCTCGTGGATTAATACATTTCCTCTTGAAATCTTGACGAATCAATCGGAGACAAAATTAACCACCTTAGCCACGATTTTTCAGCTGGTCAGCGATTAGAATTTGGCGATCACTTTATGTTTCAATATTAAAGACACATTCCGTTGTCGTGAACAGATTCGGTGCCAGAGATAATGTGTTGTCAATGGTTTTCACTGTTATGTTCAATCTATATAATAATCGCCCAGTTCAAAAGTGCTACAACTCAAAAAAGTGCCATTTTTTAGTTATTTATACTACTGAAAGCCCCTTTCGCAGCTCTTTCCGGTTCAGTATTGAGATAAGTCATATTTACAACCAAAAAGAAGAAAAAAACTAAATAAACTGCTTTAGAAACAATTATAACTATGGGATTTACTAATTCATTATTAGTACATTTCGAAATGTATTAATAATGAACTGGAAGATTGTGATATACTCGTCCTGAATACTGACTCATTTCTAATTGTCGTGATTATGAACCAGAACTCTGTTCCTTTCTAAGGGATTTATACACCACATCCACGCAAGACTGTAGCTATTAATTGTATGTAAATTAATGATGATATAAAATCCTAATGCACGATCTAAAACAAGGTGTCTCTCTTTGGGACATGATAATAGTAATAACAACAATAACTATGTTTGTATTATAGATTTTATTATTGTTCAGTATTTGATGACAGGTATATAGTTTGTAACCATAAGTAATTTTGTTTTTATTTTTTTTACTATCGCAAACCAACTATATAATAGGTGTTTTATTTGTAACTAAGCCAATTCTGTGCATTATCTCATTAATATTGCTTAAAATTATGTATAAAATCACAAATTAATGTAATAATCTTGCAATTTCTCTACACCTTCGATTACAATTTCTAATTTATTTCATTTTGTTTTAACTGAAAGTAATTATTGCATAACGTATTTAGTATTGTTTACTGTCTCTTAGTGTATTTATATTGTAACTATGACTCAGACCTACTATTACTTCTTTAAAATTGTGTATTATCACTACATAATGTATTTCACATGTAACAATCTACAACCCTAATATACCAAAGGTGAAATAGGGTTTCAATATTTGGATAACAATAATAATAATAATAATAATAATAATAATAATAATAATAATAATAATAATAATAATAATAATAAGTGATTTATTTGAAACTTTCAACTGAAGGTATCTCAAAACTTTTTTTTGAGTTGTCGCACTTTTGAACTAGACGATCAATTGATATTTTGTTAGACCAAAAGCAATATTGCAATCAAACATTTCATTAATACCAGTAACTGCCTTTGGGGCTTAATATGGATATTAGTAGTAGTAATAATAATAATAATAATAATAATAATAATAATAATAATAATAGCTTGTTTATGTGGATGGCATGAATATGTTAGGAGAAAATCCAAAAACGATTAGGGAAACCACGGGAATTTTTCTTGAAGCAAGTAAGGAGATAGGTTTGGAAGTTAATGCCGGATTAACGTATGTTAATAGTTAATAGATTTTGGATCATTTGTAAAAGGAAAGATTGATAATAATTTCATTAAGGAGAAACTATGGTGAAATATTGGTGAAAAACTAAGAAAATCCGCTTTTTCGTTTTTATGTTCGTAATTATACTTGAACCTTCTAGTTTCATGATATGGTTTCATTTCCTACTTGAGGGCCCTTCAAACTGTGTCACGTGACTTTTATATATATAGTAGGGAAGAGTCGGGTAGTATCGGACATCGGGTAGTATCGGATAGTGCGTTTCTTTCATCTTCCACCATATGGTAGTACCTGAATGCCATGGTTACGTTTCTCTATGCGACATCACAGAAACGTAACCATGTCAATCAGGTACTATCATCGTGTGGTAGATGAAAGAAACTCACTGTCCGATATTACCCGATGTCCGATACTACCCGACTCTCCCCTAATAGAGAAAAAAGAAATTGCAAAACAATTACAAAATGCTCCCTGTGTCTATACAGACGAACCCCGTTGCAATCCAAAATCTTCCATATAATCAAATTTGACCAAACATACCTTTCGTGAGATGACAGAAATTATTTTTTAATGATGTTTTCTCGACTTTAAAATTTTAAAGAGTTTCTTGTAAAATAAAAAAAAAGCTCCTTGCGCAACAGTTACTGGTCTGGAACATCTCACAGAGGGCAATTAAATGTTGATAAATAAAATGTAATTAACATTTGTATGAAATATTAATATTAAGTCCCTTCGGGATACATCCATACTGCATTTAGAATAAAATATGCTGTAATGGTAAATTCATTAAATTAAAAAAATTATTGTGAGACTCTATTTAGACTGAGTTCAAAAAATTATTAATTTTTATTCCCATGATATTTTCAAGCTTTTGAGTACATGTGAACTAAAAATTTCGATAAACTTTGTCCCAAGAGGCTTTTTTAGCAACAGTAATATAAAATATATTTTAAAAGTACAATAATTTCCAAACTATTAGCCCTCATGGCACCAAATCTTGTACAGATGATAGTATTATGGGCATGTTTATGTAGCTAAAAATTTATACATTTTGGATGAAAATCGTAAAGTTTAAAAAAATCACATAAATGTTCCCTTTAATTTCATATGTCAGAATAAAAAAGAAACCTATTGCTTCTCTCTGAGCATTATGATCAATAAAGGTGCAACATCATATTGGGCTTCTTAAACTGTTACGGATGTGAGTTTAAAGTGAGAAGAAGAGAAAGTTCCCACTTAACTTCTCTTGGTTTCTCGAACGATGGAAAAACCTCTTGGTTTCCGGCTGGAATCCTTTGGTGGGAATTTTATTTACAGGAGATCTCTAATAGCCTTCGTCGTATGTACTTCTCCAGGGACTGACAAGCTAAAACTTTTAACCCTACAACGAAGTCACGTATCATGCTTTTCTGTAGCACACAAAAACAAAGTTGCTCGTTCTCTTTCCATTTAACCGGTAGAAAATGTTGCAGGAGTGGACGAAAGAGGTTAGGGGCTCGGGAGGAGAGTCGACCGGCAGTGCGCAGAGACTCCAGGTGGCGGTGATGTGCTCTGTTGGAACTGCCTGCGGGGGGCCCCAGTGGGGATTCAAATTGATGTATTAATCCACGGATATTTTCTCTGTTCTGATGTTTACAATAAGTTGGTTTAGTAGGTCTCTGCTTTTACCTTAGTATTGTCCTCTCTGTAAATTGTGTGGGTTATCGATTAATGCGAATTCTAAGTCAAGTTCGATATTCGTTTGTTATGTCTGTCCACAGCAGTGTTGCCAGGTTGAGGGATTTATCCCTCGGCGTAGGGATTTTTTGATAGAATGAAACAAAATGTAGGGATCTTCACACCATTCCAATTTTTATTTTTCAGATATAAAATGAGTTCCCCAATTTTTATTAAAAGCAGATAACAGTGATTTAACACTGAAAACTCTATGCTTAATATATGGTTTGTCAACAATGGGTTGTTATAACATATAATTTTAATTCAAATCGTTGCTTACGAGATTATACAAACTGGCGCATAGCGCCTGAAGTGGTCCCTTCGTAATGCCAATTCCGCCGCTCGGAGCGCTGTTCTATACTAAATATTCATAGCTGAACACTTAAATGACATTGACATTTGGGACATTTAAAGGACTCACCATCGCTTATTAAATGCTTCGTACAACATTTTATGGACAATAGACATAATTTCCAAACTTCTACGTCTCTATTATATTACAATAAAAGGCTGTCATTCTTGATATTAAAAGATATTATAGTGGGTGATCAAATTATTAGGGGCACTTGGTAAAAGTAGGAATTTCATCTTCAAATTCACATAAAACACAAGTAATTTGGATTTTCTCAACTGGGAAAGCTTTATTACTCTAAATAGTGTTTTATAAACAATATTATTACATATTTAATTGTGTAATAATGAATATGGAATTAAATAAACAAGATAACTAATATTTTGTCACACATCCCTTTGCAGCAATTACAGCTTTAACTCTATTTGGCATACTAGAAATGCATTGGATACAATTGTTTTTAATTTCTTGACCATGATGCCACACATTGATAAGTTTTCTACTAAAGATTGTTTATTTGTAGTAATTTCTGAATGAACTTGCCTCTTCATTAGCTCCCAAATATTTTCAATTGGATTAAGGTCCGGAGAGTTACCAGGCCAATCCAGAACCCTAATTTTGTTGTCAAACAGGAATTTGATCACCTTATTTGCCTTGTGACAGGGCGCAGAGTCGTGCATGAACACAAAATCGCCATCTGGAAACCATTCACAGACTTGTGAAAGAAGTCGTTCCTTCAAAACCTTTATGTATTGATGTTGTCTCATCATTCCTTGAACAAAATACAGGCCACCGTTTCCATGACCACTAACCACAGACCACACCAGAGGATTAGAGGATGTTTAACAGTCTTCTTAATACAGTCATTTTATTGTACTTTTCACCTTTACGCCTTCTAACGAACACAGATTTGTCAGAAAGTATCTGTATGGTAGATTCATCTGAAAAACACACCTGAAAAAAGAAATAAACAGTACATAGAACACATTTGCACAAAGTAAAATTGTGACTAACAAAGAAATCATGTGAATGACAAACAACTCACTTTTTCCAATCATTCACAGTCCAAGATTGATGCTACTTTGCCCAAGAGAGACGCTTCTTCACCATGTATGGTTTCAGGAATGGTTTCTTGGATGGAGTGCGACAAGCAGACCCTAACTCTTTGATCCTCCGACGGGTTGTCGTAGAAGATATGTTGATTCCAGCATCTCTCATTCGCGCCTTTCTATGTAGAAGACTGATAAACATCCTCTAAGCATCATGGTGTGGTCTGTGATTAGTGGTCATGGAACTCGTAGCCTTTATTTTGTTCAAGGAATGATGAGACAATACCAATACATAAAGGTTCTGAAGGAACGGCTTCTTTCACAAGTCCGTGAATGGTTTCCAGATGGTTATTTTGTGTTCATGCACGACTCTGCGCCCTGTCACAAGGCAAATAAGGTGATCAAATTCCTGTCTGACAACAAAATTAGGGTTCTAGATTGGCCTGGTAACTCTCCGGACCTTACTCCGATTGAAAATATTTCGAAGCTAATGAAGAGGCAAGTTCATTCAGAAATTACTACAAATAAACAATCTTTAGTAGAAAACTTTATCAATGTGTGGCATCACGGCCAAGAAATTAAAAACAATTGTATCCAATGCATTTCTAGTATGCCAAGTAGAGTTAAAGCTGTAATTGCTGCAAAGGGATGTGTGACAAAATATTAGTTATCTAGTTTATTTCATCCCATATTCATTACTACACAATTAAATATGTAATAATATTGTTTATAAAACACTATTTAGAGTAATAAAGCTTTTCCAGTTGAGAAAATCCAAATTACTTGTGTTCTATGTGCATTTGAAGATGAAATTCCTACTTTTACCAAGTGTCCCTAATAATTTGATCACCCACTGTACATATTATAAACTGAGGTACTAAGTACCTTTCTGTTATTTAATTCATAAACCGTACCTTTTCGGAGATAATGAAAGAAACTTAATATATTTTACATGAACACTGTAGTCTACCCTTTTCAGGTATTCATTTATTATTATTATTATTATTATTATTATTATTATTATTATTATTACTACTATTATTATTATTATTCCAATGAATTAAGGTAATGTATTATCTTCCATTTCCCTAACTTCATAATTTAATCGTAAGTAGGCCTAACTTATCCCTTTCTTTTTTAAAAATATATTGAAGTGTTATGATTGTTACTAAAGCAAACAGCAGTCACAATACACGATTAGTACAAATATGCGATTTTTATTGCACAACTTGCAGCGGTGAAATAAATATCTAATAGGCCTGCTGATTAACCTGTTACTTAGAAATGGCTTTTAAGGAACCCGCAGGTTCATTGCCGCCCGCACATAAGCCCGCCACCATTGGTCCCTATCCTGTGCAAGATTAATCCAGTAGTGGGTAGTAATAGCAAAATGCTATGCTATTTTAGTGTGTGTAAATAGTTTTTAAATTAGGAGCTAGAATTAAATTAATTAGGAAGTTAGACTGTAACATAGGCTATGTGATTAGAAATGATTTTCGAATTTGACCATTTCCCAAGACATAAACAAATATCTCAGGGACAATATTTTTTAGAATTTGCCGCCCATAGGCACATGCGTATCTGCTCTCCCCGATCCCATTTCATTTTTAGTAATGTCTGAATCTCGCTCCCCTGAACTGTTTTCTGTCGTCACTTATGACAACATATCAATTTAATGAAAACATAAAGTAAAAATTTCGGTACACCCTGCAGTGATAACTGTCTTTATCACAACGAATAATTGTAGTAATTATTATTTATTTATTTATTTATTACTCGTAATAATATATGATTTGGCTTGGAGGACGAAATCGCATTGTTGCGTATGTTGTATCCTAAATAATGCAAATCCTATATGTGTCAATATTCAGCAGTAATAATTAACCATTGTCGTGGAATATTTCGCCACAATAAATGATGATGGTAAATCATACGCTTTTCCTCGAATAACGCTACTGATTGCCTCAAGGCAAGACAAGCTAAGAACTATATTAATTTGATTTTGATGATGATGATGATGATAATGATAATAATAATAATAATAATAATAATAATAATAATAATAATAATAATAATAATGTATGAAAGTAGCAGAAACCGGTAGCTCACTTTCAGCAATTATAACAAATTAGAGGGAACGAAATCTGAAGGAAAAAAACGGAACTGAAAACAATCAACTTGCCAAAGTAAATTAACCATATGAACAATGTAGTTTGGAAGCAAAATTTTTAATTCAACAAATTCAGACTTTCGGGAAACAAAATTGTAAATTCCATTAAATGACGCTGAAAATCTGCATACTGGTATTTAACAAGTCATCAATAAATCTCAAATAAGACTGTAATATGCGTGGCATATTTATAATTTTCGTACTCGATTAATAATGCACAATTAATCAAACTATTTTTACGATACACAATGCTTAGTAATGGAACTATTCATCATTTCTTAGTACAGCGAGGCGAACCTAGCGGCAGACATTGTCATGACTCTCAGAGACCTACTCTCGATCGCGCTAAGCGCCATCTTGTATATTCTTGTAAGCAACGATTCAAATAGTTGAATGATTCGGATAGAAACGACCAATGAGATTTACTTGTTTCTTTTTTAATTTTACCGCTTGTTGGCTGCCATTTACCATTGTCGTTTACGTCTTCCCGCTTTATATTCAAATCGATTCAGTACTTCAGTAAAGAGTAGATTGTTGCGAACATGAGTACGCTAGGAATATGTAGTTTCAATTCTTGTGTTAACAGCCGGGAAAAATGTACATACAGTACATTATGATCACAGTTTCAAGTTGATATTTTTTAAGTGCCTGTTTATTTTCTTAGTTTTAAATTATTGACATTTTTAAGCGTGTGTTTATTTTATTGGTGCAATGAGTCGTCCACGCCGAAAAAACGTGAAATCAGAAAAGAGTTATGGGTGTAAACGTGAGAAATCATGGCGGAAACAATCGTTCGTTGAATCATGGTTGGAGGAACCTCATTTTAAAGGTTGGTTGGCTAAGTCTACTGATCCCTATAAAGTAAAATGTTTGTGTTACAAAAAGGAACTATCGTCCGGTAAGTGTGAATTAGAAAGACATAGCTCGACGCCCTCGCATAAAAAATGCATTACAGTTGAAAAATGGGTATTTTCCTAATACCCGGTACTCGTTACGTAGATCACTCTTGCACTAAACCTGGAGTAATTTAAGCTTATTAATCAAATAAATGATTCTACTTACTGTTTTTCTTATATGCTCACCTGTATGTAATTTCTATTTTATACATATTTCATTGTTATTTTCAATCCGAAGATCATTAAGAACGATGAATATTACTTAATATCTCATATCTTTCTTCAAATAATTAGTGTTTATATGCCTTATTAAATTTAATTTGCTTTCATAAGTTAGCAATGATGCACATTCGGAGCAACATATAAGGAATTATTTTTCTACACAATGCACGCTATATTCACGTTTTGAAATGATTAATCGAAGATGGTTTGCTTATTGTTTATTACACGTATGTAATTTCTATTCCATACGTTTTTTTTCTATCCCACGATCATTAAGAATGGCGAATATTATTCATGCTTGTTTCCTGTATTTCTTAAAATAATGTTATGTTAGTTTTTATTTGCCGTTATTCACGTAAAAATGATGCGCAAAAAAAAATAAAATAATTTCGTACTAACTCCACATCCTATATAGGCTATTCACATTTGTTTTTCAGTGATTTATTAAAGAATGTACCGGTACCTTCAACTCAAATGTGATGGATCGGTTAATTATTATAAATTGATTGCATGAAGGTTTGGGGGCCAAGTCCCCTAAAGCAAGAAAGAACACATCATAAAATATAAGTCGTACCTTCAACCGAAAAGTGTTTGACCGGTTTATTAGGCTACTATAAATTAATTGCACGAGGGTTTGGGACTAACTCCCCAACAGGGGTTTTTAGGAGGCGGAGCCCCCTAAAGCAAAAAGAACGCATTATAAAATGTAAATCGTACCTTCAACCGAAATGTGATGGGCCGATTAATTAGGCTACTATAAATTAAATGCATGAGGGTTTGGGGACCAAGTCCCCAACAGGGGTTTTTAGGGGGCGGAGCCCCCTAAAGCAAGAAAGAACACATTATAAAATATAATTCGTACCTTCAACCCAAATGTGATGGGCCGATTAATTAGGCTACTATAAATTAATTGCATGAGGGTTTGGGGACCAAGTCCCCAACAGGGGTTTTTAGGGGGCGGAGCCCCCTAAAACAAGAAAGAACACATTATAAAATATAATTCGTACCTTCAACCCAAATGTGATGTTCCGATTAATTAGGCTAAATTAATTGCGTGAGGGTTTGGGGACCAAGTCCCCAACAGGGGTTTTTAGGGGGCTGAGCCCCCTAAAGCAAGAAAGAACACCATAAACACTCGTACCTTCAATCCAAAGGTGATAATATAATAATATAGCCTAATATAATTATGTTGTACGTAGCAAGATCGATTATTCGATAGGATATTTTATGAGGTTGTTACGACTGAGATATCTATTGTCAATTGCTTTTATTTGTCAGAAGGCCTTGACTGACGGGTATATAAGGACCGGCGCTGTTACGGGTGGAGGTCGGGGTTTGGGATGACCCACAAGCAACAAGTTATACTGAATATGTTTAGATTGGTAACCTATGTAATGAGTACCGAGTACTAGGAAATTACCGAAAAATGTCCCCAGAATTACCAGTGTTTTTACGAGAAAGCCATCTGATGACAAAGTAATAGTTCAGATCATGATGTTTGAAGTTCTATCAAGTAGCTTTCAATGAGTCCTTGAAAAGATTGCCCCTTCAACAAGAGTTATAAGTACCTAATTTGACTTCTCTAGATCCAGAAATTGCATTAGGTGTCAGTAAGTTTGTTGAAAGGTCTAGTATCACACTTACTTCACTAGCTGATAAATATAAACAAAAGTAAACCAAGAATCAGTATTAAATGAATGGAGTCTTTTACCCAATTACTTTTCTTCTGAAGAGAAAACTGTTTATCTAAATTTGCCTGTGCTAGAATTTTGGAAGAGAATAGAAGAATGTTACAATTTCAATTCTGAATTTTTGTTCAAAAATTTAGACAAACTAGCCAGAATTTGCCTATCTTTGCCCCATTCTAATGCAGCTGTAGAGCGCATATTTTCAATGGTTAGTGTCCACACATGTGGAGTAACGGTTAGCACGTCTAGCCGCGAAACCAGATGGTCCGGGTTCGATTCCCGGTTGGGGTTTTTTCCCGGGGTTTTCCCTCAACCAAATATGAGCAAATGCTGGGGTAACTTTCGGTGTTGGACCCGGATTCATTTCAATGGCATTATCATTAAGGAGCGGATTTCTATGTAATTAAATATTATTTTTGCGTGTGATAAAACACAATTAACAAAGTTAAAAATTTCGAACATGAAGTTTCGAGTTTAAAACCCGAATTTTATTTTACATAAAAACACATATTTTCACAAAAAAATTATGTAAATACATATTTTCAGGAAATCTATTATAAACACATAAATCTTGGAGTTTTTTTACTTAAATAATTTTTACAAGAACTTTTAACATTTTAAAACTAAATCAATTATGTCACTCAGAAGTACGTTACCTTTTTAAGAATTCTTGGTTGCTTTGTGTTTCTAAGCGCTGTGTGGTGTATCCGTGATACATTTTTGTAATAGTATAGCCTCAAGTTCTGAGAACTGCTAGGCAGCACATCAATGTTATTATTAGAGAATAAATTGACATGGATAAGAAGGAGAGATCATGCAACACATAATTTGGAATGTTTATTGTTGCTGAAGGTGATTTCATTCCACGCTTTGTTTGTGAAACACAACAGATAAGAGCTCGGGTATGAACATTACTTAATTTAAACAAATCTCTCCCATCTCGCTCATGTCCATCAAGTAGGTAAGGCAATACGTCTTTTGATTCCCTGTTATAGGCTTCATCAGTCGATATCCTTCAAGATATACTGAAAGATGGTTATTTAAAAAACGATTTGGCTTTCCTTTTAGCACATCTATGCTTTTTGTGTGACACCATAAAAAAACTCGAAACATCCAAAAACCTGTTTTCTGAAACAGGGAGGTGCGTGCCGTGGAAATTAAACTAGACTCGCTACCAGGTTCGGAAGTACATGTACTAAGGCACAAATTCCAGAATGTGTTTAGGAAAAACAGTGTATATAAAAACCGTGTAAAGTTGCTCAAGTATTGGAGGGTGTGCCTGTAGGTGAAACTGACGGTGTTCGTGTTTGTGACATTTCTCTCTTTAAATATGCACGTCTGACGTCCTGTGATGTGGAAAGATCGTTTCATAGTATAAGTCGTTGTTCAGAGATAATCGGCATGCATTTGTGATAGAGAATTTGGAGATGACTTTTGTTGTTCACTGCAATTCTCGGCCAACTACTAGCATACAAGTGGTTGGTGAGTACCTAGTAACATTTTTTTTCCAAGTTAAGTAAGGTATTTATGTCATATTTAAAAGAAAAATATATTTTTATTTTTAGTAAATATTTTTGTACTTTTTAGCACATAAAAAATAAATATATTTAAATTTTTAGCACATAAAAATCCGCTCCCTAATTATCACCTTCATCTCATTCACACGCTAAATAACCTGAGATGTTGACAAAGCTTCGTAAAATAACCTACTAAATTAAATTCAATGGTTAGTGCCTATAAAAACGAAGAAAAGAAATAAACTATCAGCAAAAACAGTGTCGTCTCTAGTGCGGGTGAAACTTGACATGAGCAACATGAACAGAAAGTGTTAGAACTATCCAATCACCGACGAAATACCTGGGCTGCGGAAGAAGAGGGAGAAGAAGGATGTGAACAGGATCATCAATAATAGCCTATGCCGATCTGAGGGTGAGTATTCTGTTGCACTGTGATATTTATTAGGAACATTGTCTTGTTCTAATTTATTATCTTAATTAGCTTTTAAAATGTGTATTTTGGAGTTTAGACCATACCATTGACAGCTCAGCTTCAATTCCACTGTAACTTACTATCTAATGCTCGGATTCATATCATTCTTGCAGTGATATGTCGGGCATATACAGAGTGATTTATATAGAACTGACACATTTATTTCATTAATTGTTTCAAAACGAATTGTGCTAGCGACAACTTATTATACCTAAAATGTAGAGGAATTTTGGGAGATTATTTACCTCTATAGCAAATGTTGTCCGGCGTTGTCAAATCCGGAGATCTCGGTGGCCACAGGTTCCTTGAAATTATTCGGTCGTCACATAACCGGATAAATGGAACCATGCTTCATCTGTGAACCATGTGATGGACAATATGGCAGGATTTTGCACAATGAACGTCTGAAACCAACGACAATAATTCAATCTTTTATCCTTATCTGGTTCCTGTAGCTGATGAACAGCCGTAACCCTACATGGCTTTGGGCACTCTGACACTTTGAGTAGGTGTACCCTGTCTCCTGCGACAAACGTCTTAATGATTTTTTGGGTGACTGCTCCAGTCGTGCTCTTACGTCAACAATAACCGTGGGAAGCCTAGATGAACGATGCTTGCCCTTTTCACTCACCAGAGATCCAATTGTTTCCAATTTGTTTACCAGTCCCAGTATTGTGTTTCTTTTGGGAGGATTGCGAACACCAAATTCTCTCTGGTATGCCCTTTGAGTAGCTGTAATTGAATTCGTAATCCAGTATTGCTTCACATGGAAGAGTCGTTGATTTAATGTGTACTACATTTTCACGTTGACACAAAATGTCGAAAGCAGCTGCCAACAATAGAAATAAAACATAAACATCTGCGCATCTAGTGACTTATTGTCGTTGGTTTCAGACGTTCATTGTGCAAAATCCTGTCATATTGCCCATCACATGGTTCACAGATGAAGCATGGTTCCATTTATCCGGTTATGTGACGACCGAATAATTTCCAGGAACCTGTGGCCACCGAGATCTCCGGATTTGACAACGCCGGATAACATTTGCTATAGAGGTAAATAATCTCCCAAAATTCCTCTACATTTTAGGTATAATAAGTTGTCGCTAGCACAATTCGTTTTGAAACAATTAGTGAAAGAAATGTGTCAGTTCTATATAAATCACTCTGTATTTAAACGTGTGAAACAATCAAAACATTCATTTCGCTAAAAAGTGGAGCCATCCCTTCTTGTAGGGAGCCCTTCAACTTCTGGAAATTATAAGAAATGGCCATATTTTCTCAAACGTCCAATTTTTAAGCAATTTTCTGCTGTTAATAGCTATTTCATTTCTGGATGTTTACGAACAACTTGAACGTAACATTTGTAGCCTCTCCATCATCTGTAACGATACTGAAACCCATTAAGAGTTTGTGTATGTTCCTAAACGTGATATTTACAAGGAAACTGCTATAATACATTTCAATGCATTCGCTGTAGCGTCCCTGAATGTTGCTCGCAAAATATAAATGCAAAGTTATCGAGCTATATGTCCATGCTTATCTGTAACTTGATTGATATACATGTATTCCTTAGACGTTGCACTGAACTTGTAAATGGTTTCAGCCAAGACATTTTGAACAATGACAACCTTTAGCGAGGAGAATTTAACTTCATTTTGGCCTACTGATACGTGCTGAACACTTTTTCACAATAACTGCCTTTTCCGAATGTTTTTACAAAAAGTGTATCGAATGCAAAGAAATAGCTTCAAATTCAATTCCATCTATCCATCCATCAATTGTGAGGCCACAAAAATGGCTTTAATTTTATCGCTTATCAACATTTCAAATATTTATGGGATGTATTTAAATTATAATATACGTTTCATGACATAACTCGATTCAGAATGTCTATTCACAATGCATCTCTAACTTGAAAAGTGTGATCCTGAACTCGCTCAGTCCATTTGGCTCTTGTACGATATATATAAAATATTAGCAGCATCAAAATGACAATAGAAGAAAAAGCACTGATTCAATATGAAAAAATTATCAGATTTCCAGGAAACAATTGGCATTCATACAGTCCTCTCTGTAGATTGGAAACTCAAAAAAGTTTCATATCCATTGTTCAAGATTTAAAACAGAAAATCAATATCCCGAATTTAAAAGAAAACTTACAAATTAAACCAAACCCTTTAACTCTATTAAATATAGAATATAATCTAAATTTAACAGAAGAAATACTGAAATCAGAAGTAAACACTGAAATACTGAAACAATTGTCTTTAGAGACAATTAATATTAGGTACCCTCCA
Source organism: Periplaneta americana (assembly GCF_040183065.1). Lineage (NCBI taxonomy): Eukaryota > Metazoa > Arthropoda > Insecta > Blattodea > Blattidae > Periplaneta > Periplaneta americana. The sequence goes on along the minus strand of NC_091123.1, from coordinate 167,040,148 downwards.
CAAAACCGGCTTCATTTATACACCGACGGATCCTTGATCTCCAGAGAACAAGGTGCCGGTGCAGGTGTTACGTGCTGTCTCTTCTCACTTTATAGATCTCTTGGATATGGAACAACAAGTTTTGATGGTGAAATCATTGCAATAAGGGAAAGTCTCAGGAATCTTCTATGCCACATCAATAAATTTAAGAATGCAGTTATATTGTCAGACTCCAAAGCAGCTATTCTATCAATAGTCTCTAAACACACACCTTCATCTTAAACAGCAGAAATAACTAAAATGCTCTCTCAATTAATATCACTCAATAAAAGAATTGTATTGCAATGGATACCATCCCATTGTGGAATCCTGGAAAACGAGAATGCGGATGCTTTAGCAAAGAAGGGCAGCACTGCTACTTACAGACCTGTTACTAAATCTACGTAGGCCTATTACTCTGTGAAAAGATTTATTAAATCTACATACTTAGACTTCAACAAACAAAATTTGATAACACAATCTCAAGGGAAAAAATGGAACTCTCTGCATCAAAATCCACAGTTAATTCCCGATTTACCACGAAAATCGTCTGCAGCTGCATTTAGATTGGCAACAGGCCATGATTGTTTGGCCAAACACCTGCATAAAATTGGAATATATCAGTCCCCTAACTGTCCATTGTGCAACTCAAACCAAGAAATGGATTCGGAACACCTCAAAATCTGTGCTTCAGTGGTTGGTCATGATAATATCTTTGAAAAATATTGGAGTGCAAGAGGTCAAATGACTTTATTGTCAAACGCCTGGCATTAGAAAACAACAACAACATATATAGTCTATATATATATATATATATATATATATATATATATATATATATATATATATATATTTGAGTTTGAGCTTTCAATCATATTTTGAGCTTGTTTTCTTCCAAAATAACACTAATTATTCTTGTCTAAAAGTTTGTGTTATTGTGTATTTCAAATGAAAACTCCCTTAGTCGGTAGACGGGTGAATAAAAAAACTAGCCCAGTCATATCATAAAAATGGACTTAACATGTTTTGAAATCACACTCTTCAATAATTGTACAATAGCTTCGTGGTATAAGGCGCCATATCTTGGACTGGTCATACGAAAAGAACGCTGGTTCCAGTCCTTTCAGGGGAATAATTTTTTTCATAAAATCTCCACATGTTTATGAGGTGTTGAGAGGTAAAGTGGTACAACGCGAATTTATGTAATGTTCGGGAAATCTCATATCAGCAAGTGTGTGAGTTGCAGCTGTTTTGCTACGAACCCTTCGCATACCTTTTCTTCTTAAATTTACATACTTCTAATATTGAACGACATTGATTCTTTTCATTCTTCCAGACTATTCCATTTTCGCCCAATGAAGTGTAATGAAATTCTGAATTCCAACCAATCACAGTCATACATCGCGATCGTTTCTGCAGCTCGATTTATCACTATCAATTTATCGCATGGTCGTTCTTTGTTTAGTCAGTGCTTCCAAATGTTTCCACGTAAATCGATGAGCATGAATCCATTGTACTAAATACTTACTTACTTACTTACTTACTTACTGGCTTTTAAGGGACCCGGAGGTTCGTTGCCGCCCTCATATAAGCCCGCCATTGGTCCCTATCCTGAGCAAGATTAATCCAGTCTCTACCATCATATCCCACCTCCCTCAAATCCATTTTAATATTATCTTCCCATCTACGTCTCGGCCTCCCCAAAGGTCTTTTCCCCTCTGACCTCCCAACTAACACTCTATATGCATTTCTGTTTATTCTTTTATGTACAAAGAATCTCGTTCCTAATTGGTGATTATTGTTTCCTTCCCCATAATACAAAAAGTATTCGCCTATTTGTGATATGCTATTTCCATCTACCTACAGTAACCTCTTGTACTCCCACGAAGTCTATTCTATATCTAGCTAGTTCTTTTGCTACTATTGTTATTCCTCCTGTTCTATAAAGACTAGTTACGTTCCATGTACCAAATCTTACAACCTTATTTCTTTGCTGTGGTCGTACCGGAGATTCAGTCCCATTCCGAGGCTTAGTGTTAGGTTTCGTAACAAGCTGTTTTTTAAGGTGATGGGTTGTTAGCCCTTCGCCCAACCCCCAAGCTGGAGGACCACCCCTTACCGGCTGTCCACGACTGCTTATTCAGTATATTCGCAGCTACCCTCCATATCTGGAGGCCATCTACTCTATCCGCAACCTGAGGACGCGCCATGCCGTGGTGATAGGGACCCACAATACATGGCCATTGTACCAAATAAAGTGCGAAATACTACTTTCACATCTACATCTTCATCTTCTAATTCCATGTCCATTATATCTAAAGAAAATGACAATCTTTCATAACAATTATTCATTTAATTAATGTATTAGTCATTTGTAATTATACTATAAAATGTTTAAATTAAATTGTGATTTCAGCCAAAGACGTTCTACTTATATACTGTATATCAGCAGATAATGAAAACGTATTTCTGCTATAATAACAAGAGAAAAGCTCAGTACATCTAATTAACATATTTTCTAAACCTGTATTTCGCTTTTCTAAATTGGCATTACTGAATAACATTCAATTTCTTTATTCCAGTAATCGTTATTCATCTATTTCGACTTCACAATGTCTGAATAGGTTAAGTATTCATAAATATACAATTATTAACATTTTGTGAGCGAATTTTAGAGATACATTATTTACATTTTTATTTTATTCACAAAATAGTTCTAAAAAATGTCAATCGAGGTCTGAGATTTCCCAATTAATCGGCAAATCTCAGAACGTTTGTGACATTATTATAGATAGTAATTTCATTCCGAATTATTTTATCCCTTTGTGTCAAACTCACTCTCTGGAAAAGAATGTCATTGTTATACTTACAGTTTTTAGTCCATAATTATTATAGAGTATGAAGTGATATTCTGTCCATGAAAAAATCCATAATATATTTTATGCTCGACCATGCCGAAATGTAGTAATTATACACCTGGTAGCAGTGCTTTAATGCATGTCATTAAAGTACACCTATTCATTAAAGTTCAGGTTTTCGATTATTCTCGGATATGCAATCGAAAGACGAGGGAAACGTCACGGAGGCTGGAAATTCAATACTGTCGCAGAAGGTTATGTTCTGTTACTATAATAATTAGCGTTAATTGTAAATAATATTCAAATAAATTCAATTTGTCATCTCGTTTTTCAATTCTAAATCAATTTCCAGGTTATACATTCTCTGCATTTCATCAAGGTCAGTGACATTATTGTTCCTCGGAAAAAAATCAATACTCTCGCGTCTGCGCACATCTCACAATTTCGAGCTATGAACAAGGTCACTTCCGATCTTCTGTCAGATACAAATAAAATGAATATTTCTGAATAATTTCAAGTTAGAAATATGGTCGAGCATAAAAAGTCGTACTATGAAACTTGCCTATAATGGTAATTAAGACGCTCGTATGAAAATTATGAAACTCGCTTGGGCTCGTTTCATAAACAAACATACTTGCGTCTTAATTACTATCATTATAGGCTCGTTGCATAATGTACTATTTTTTTTATCGTAATACACTTTCCAGCTTTTCTGATAGCTAATAAGTGGTTTTGTAAATGTGGTCGGTGTCCAAAATTTCTCCTACAGTTCATCCAACGTATGATATGTATCGTACGTGTTCAACTAATTCTAATCCAGTCTCCTGTTATATTGCAATTTATTACATTCAAAAGTAATTTTACGATTCACGAGATCTAACCTAAAATGTATTTTGCTTGATTACGTGAAATGATTAGTAAAAACTCCGAAAACCGAATGCCACTTTGAAATGTATGCTTAGGAATACTTACTTACTCCTAATAATTTTCCTATTCTAGTTGTAATTGTTGTCTCCGTGCGCATTTTATATCGATCGCCCAAGTGCATGTATCACACCATATGTTATATTTATTTACACTTATGTGACTATATTCTTGAATTGTAACCACAACGCAACACACAAAATAACTATTATGTATTAAATGTAATACTGATATTAATTAATTATTAGTATGTTCGAATTTCACTAGCTTCCAGTAATCGGCTCAGAAATCTAGAACAATTTGAATTTTCGGAATTTGCACTGCCGAAAAGAGCTGTTCCTGCTGCCAACATAACAAATAGAAAATCACTACCAGTTGTAATACTTCTCAGTATCGAAATTCGAAACGAAGTTGGCAAAAGAAAATTCAACCATCAAACTAGAAAATCACCATAATTCACTAGCTTACTTACTTAATTACTGGCTTTTAAGGAAGCTTCATTGCCGCTCTCACATAAGCCCTCCATTGGTCCCTATCCTGAGCAAGATTAATCCAGTCTCTATCATCATATCCCACCTCCCTCAAATCCATTTTAATATTATCTCCCCATCTACATCTCGGCCTCCCCAAAGGTCTCTTCCCCTCTGGCCTCCCAACTAACACTGTATATGCATTTCTGGATTCGCCCATACGTGCTACATGCCCTGCCCATCTCAAACGTCTGGATTTAATGTTCCTAATTATGTCAGGTGAAGAATACAATGCGTGCAGTTCTGTGTTGTGTAACTTTCTCCATTCTCCTGTAACTTCATCCCGCTTAGCCCCAAATATTTTCCTGAGAACCTTATTCTCAAAAACCCTCAATCTCTGTTCCTCTCTCAAAGTGAGAGTCCAAGTTTTACAGTCATACAGAACAACCGGGGAACAACTGGATAATACCCACGGCAGAGCAATGTCGATAGTCCACGTTACTCGCTGGCCACTAGTCACCAGGCCGTACCGAGCCGTGCCAAACAAAACACAATCGAAATGGTGGTAGTAAAATTCGCGACTATATTCTTAAATAATTCACTGCATTAGTCAAGTGCAAGACTTCTGGCTTCTGTTGCATTCAAACAATTATAAAATACGATAATTTGGTCCAGGGAGCATCCGTTTTTGATGCAAAGATAATTTGTTTGGCTTGTTTCTTAAATAAAACTACGAAATGGCGTTCCTGTGCTTAACATTTAATAAAAAAAGAAATTAGCAAAACTGTTTTGTCTCGAGACTGTCATCTGAGTCACGTAATCTACTTCAATATATTTGCGTAAATATATCTTGTAGCTAACAGAATATAAATATTCCACCTGTCCTATTTCGTACATCAAGCAGAAGATCAAGCACACAACTACACTCAAGTGGAATACATACTGGAACTCTAGTGTTAAAGGCTCTGTGACCAAGAAATTATTCTTTCCCAATGTACAAGACAGACTATGTTGCAGTCAGTTCTCAACCGACTTCTTTTACACCCAATTTATGACCGGCCATGGAAAATTCGGTTCCTACTTTGAAAGATTTAGGATCAAAAGTGCAGAAGAATCTCTGTGCATATGCAAAGAGAATCAGACTGTTGAACATTTGATTTTTCACTGTCCAGTGTTCGAAAGGAAAAGACACTTTTTAAGATATCATATCTCGGATTGCAATTTAAATTACTCCACACCCCTTTACCATTTTCTTAGAAAAAAATGTTGTTACAAACAATTCACAGAGTTTATACACCATATCCACGCAAGACTGTAGCTGTTAATTGTATATAAATTAATGATGTTATAAAATCCTAATGCACTATGTAAAACAAGGTGTCTATCTTTGGGACATAATAATAGTAATGACAACAATAACTATGTTTGTATTATAGATTTTACTATTGTTGAGTATTTGATGACAGGTATATAGTTTGTAACCATAAGTAATTTTGTTTTTATTTTTTCTTTACTATCGCAAACCAACTATATAATAGGTATTTTATTTGTAACTACGCCAATTCTGTGCATTATCTCATTAATATTGCTTAAAATTATGTATAAGATCACAAATTAATGTAATAATCTTGCAATTTCTCTACACCTTCGATTATAATTTCTAATTTTATTTCATTTTGTTTTAACTGAAAGTAATTATTGCATAACGTATTTAGTATTGTTTACTGTCTCTTAATTAGTGTATTTATATTGTAACTATGATTCACACCTACTATTAATTCTTTAAAATTGTGTATTATCACTACATAATGTATTTCACATGTAACAAACTACAACCCTAATATACCAAAGGTAAAATAGGGTTTCAATATTTGGATAACAATAATAATAACAGTGGTGCTATCTCTCAGTAATGTTCAGAACGAAGGAGGTAGAGACAGAAAAGAAACAAATTTCTCCCTCCAACGACGCCACATACCAACGTCGTGTTCTTATGTTGGCAAGATTGTGTATTTACTTAAATTTGGTGCTAAACGTAACGGCACGATTCAAAGATACCGTGGGAATTCTCCAGTTTAGCGTAACTGTTTCATAAATTCTAACTTTCAGATTTTTTGACAGCAGACTAGATGACAAAATAATTCACTAGCATGAGTAGTAATGAGGGAAAAATGGTTAGGTTTCACCCTTATGGTATAGAGTAAGCTGATCCGGACTGTTCCAAAGTTAAGTTTAATTACCGCTACCTTAGGAACCACAAAAGGTATCGTACGGAAATTTTTACTGGGTAAACATAAAGGTTTTTGAGCAAACGGACTCATATTTGTCAAGAAATATAAGTTCAGAATTATTCGGTCATTTCTCGTTCACGTTCAATTTCAAAGCCGAATATACTTTATAGTAGAAAGCGTTCTTAAATGAAATATTACTATATTTTTCAATTGCGTTGCGTTCTTTTATCCGATCTCAGCTTTCTCAAGGGCTTCAATAAATTGGCTCATGGCGCGATTTTATATACGCTACGCAAAACTACGAATGTACATAAAATCTTAATATATATTTACGATCTCGTAAACCTATAAATGACGTCATGGGCGGCAGTTCCCGTTATTTTATATACAGTTTTCTCCCTTCGGAAACATAAACTAAATTCATTTTAATTTTCATAATTATTTGGCGAAGTTCGCATCGATTTTATACTCGTGTGCCGTTACAGACTGCTTGCAATTCTTTCAATACTAGCCTACCATAGGAAAACTTGAAGTTGCTCTATGATTCTGTTTGTTCCTCTCCTTATTTTAGGATTAAGCTATATATTTTTCTTTGTTTTTATTAAAATCCTTCTTTGTCATCAGCAAAGTGAATTTGTTTTGATGGTACAGCATAAACACGAATTTGGAAATTTTAAACATTTCTGTTGCGCGAAAGAGGTCTCGGGCACGCCTTTTTTCTGTCTGGGAGCAACAGTAACAAATATAAATTATACTGGGAAGAAATTAAACACAGAATAAATATGGGAAATGCCTGTTATTATTCGGTTGAGAAACTTTTATCATCCAGTCTGCTGTCAAAAAATCTGAAAGTTAGAATTTATAAAACAGTTATATTACCGGTTGTTCTTTATGGTTGTGAAACTTAGACTCTCACTTTGAAAGAGGAACATAGGTTAAGGGTGTTTGAGAATAAGGTGCTTAGGAAAATATTTGGGGCTAAGAGGGATGAAGTTACAGGAGAATGGAGAAAGTTACACAACACAGAACTGCACGCATTGTATTGTTCACCTGACATAATTAGGAACATTAAATCCAGAAGTTTGAGATGGGGAGGGCATGTAGCACGTATGGGCGAATCCAGAAATGCATATAGAGTGTTAGTTGGGAGGCCTGAGGGAAAAAGACCTTTAGGGAGGCCGAGACGTAGATGAGAAGATAATATTAAAATGGATTTGAGGGAGGTGGGATATGATGGTAGAGACTGGATTAATCTTGCTCAGGATAGGGACCAATCGCGGGCTTATGTGAGGGCGGCAATGAACTTCCGGGTTCCTTAAAAGACAGTAAGTAAGTAAGTATATAGGTACAGCGATTTGTCCTAATCTATTGGGCAGATTATGATCATACTCAGCGCCTTAGCATCAATTTATCCTGGAAGATGAAAAACGCGTAGAAGTTATTTACTCCAAGTGAAATCAGATGATTTTGTTACTAATTAATTAATATGCGGGAAAAACTGAAAAAAGTAAACAGTGTATTTTGTGTGACAAGTAGGGCTAGGATTTTGATGAAATTGCATCTTTTTTCTAGTAAGCCAGAAATATAGCTGCTTTAGTATTTATATGTTATGTGATACACTGAATGTTTTAAGACATATTTGTTAGGGCATTATTTTTTGCATTTTTTGCCCGTTTCAACTCATAAGAGCATCTTTTGTTTTATTCGGTCATTTTTTTTAGGCATTTTCATTTAATTTTGGCCAAAAATCTCCATTATTAATGTAAAATAATGTTTATTTCCTTTGATATTTTCTTTACATATTTTGTCCATTAATACCCATTATTTTGTATAATATTTTAATCGTTTTTCTACACAAATATTGCCATTTTAACGTAGTACACCCCATGTAATGCATAAGTCCAACCACCCCTTCAATATAGACTCCTCTATACCTGCTAATTCCGGATAAGAGTGGCCTTGTGGTAGACTACATGGAAACTAAAAGTAAAGTAAATCCATGGTACTACAGCCCATGAAGGGCCAAGACCGACCAGCCGACTGCTGACCTCACGCCCATATGCCGACAAAGAGGTGAACGATCATACATGGAAACTACATCAAGTAAAATAATTAAAGTGTACTACTTAGAAAAAATTATGTAAAATTTAATTTGATTACTAGTATAAATATTAAGTAGTACAAAACCTCTTTTTCTACTAAGTCAATTATGTAAGATCAATTTTAAGGGCATTTTTTGAACATTTTTAGGTCATAAATGCATTGTTTTTAGGACATTTTTTCACGATTTACAGGTCATCAAAATCCTAGCCCTAGTGATAAGGAAGGCAATTTCCTTAACACTAGTTAGAAATTGGATTACTCCTCATTATTTTCTTTGTACCAAAAGTAGGTAAACAGTATTGATGAGGCCATGTAATTTTATTTTATTTTTGCAGTTATGATTTTGCGACATTATTCAATCTTCGTGGAATAAAAACAAAATACATACCATAATTCTAGTTTATAAATTTGAGGCTACAAAATACCGTTGCACTTATACTCCTTGGTCCTTACTATACTTCATACATGGATTTAGTTTCAAATTTTCCACTAGGAGGAACTGTTATCGATCACTTCTTTTCTGTGCTGTAGGGCTCTATTATATCGTATTCACAGTACAATATTGGTGACCTCGACGTGATTGAAACAGAGAACATACACGAAGATACAGAGCGAAGTTCTTTATCAACTGATAGTGGTGACAGTCGTTGTGTGTGCCCAACGTATTGAGAAGCCACCTCCATTCTACACGGACGATCCAGATCTGTGGTTTGCAGTGGTGGAAAAAGCTCTCAGTTTCGCAGGGATTACTCGAGATTAAGCAAAATTCCAATCTATACTAATAATAAATCTGTAGCCGAAATTTTTCTGGTAATTTTCGATTTTCCAAAAATAATTAATTGGTCCTAACATATATAATTAACCACCCTGAAACCGAAAATAGCATTTTTGAAATTTTTGTTTCTATGTCTGTCAGTATGTTTGTTACCTTTTCACGCGATAATGACTGAACCGATTTATATGAAAATTGGAATATAAATTAAGTTCGTTGTAACTTAGATTTTAGGCTATATGGCATTCAAAATACTTTATTTAAAAGGGGGGTTATAAGGGAGCCTGAATTAAATAAATCGAAATATCTCACTTATTATTGATTTTTGTGAAAAATGTTACATAACAAACGTTTCTTTAAAAATGATTTCCGATACGTTTTATTCTTTACAAAATTTTGATAGGACTGATATTTCATGAGATAAATGAGTTTTAAAATTAAAATAACGCCATCTAAGACGGTGCAATGAATTAAGAACAAATGACTTCGTCTATAAGGGGCCTTGGACAACAACAATCGAAACAGGGGCCTTGGACATCAACAATCGAAAGCTATTAAACATAGCCCACAGAGAATGTTTCTGTGTTTGTATGAAGTAATATCAGAAGCTAAATTAACCGATTTGTACAATTATTATTTCACCATTCGAAAGTGTACAGTAGTTTCGCTAGATGGACATAATGCTATAATGTTATTACAGTAACGTCTGAGTAAATCGAGGACAGGTAAGATTAAAATAGCTTCTTATGCACAGAAAATTTGATAGGCTATTTTGTACATTCGTTTTCTTTATTTCTTAAAATAATATTTATATACACTCATTTTAATCTCAGAGAATTAACGAACATCGAGAGTGTATTGATTTAGTATGCAGTAATAGTACGTTAGCTTAGCAATCCATTATTTTATAATTAACATTTTAACTATGCTCAATTGAATCGTGTTAAAATACATAAAATATATATGCAATAAATGCAATGCAAAAAAATGGGTAATGAGCGAAGCAGATTATCTTGCGCTGTTGTAAAAGTTGTTCCCTGGATCAAATGTCCTATTTTAATTATGTAATTACTTTATATTTATTTCTAACAGGTGCAGCGGAGCGCACGGGTACGGCTAGTATATAATAAGTAAATCAAACTCAGGAATAGTTTTATTTCTATTAAGAAAGATACAAATCAATTAACAAACCGTTGCCAAGGAGAGCTAAAATTTTCATGCCCCACTCCGTTTTGTAATGAACACAGACATAGGCCAGTCGTGACTTCAGAACTCAGAGCCCTAAGTACTTGCCAAGCTCCTGACATCTCCTGGGACTTACAGGAAGCACAAGAAGATCGATTCAATCATTGCAATACGTGTTTCAACTATTTGTAAATGAAGATAACGACCAGCAACTCAACGCCAAGGCACCGTAGGACATGTTTTCAAAATAAGTAGACCTACACAGTAAACGATATATTTCAAGTGTAAAAAAATTATAACAATTCCGTCCATAATTCTACAGTACGCGGTAAAAAGGGCGTAAGTCAGAAATCGGCGGTTTTGAGTCATGACCTCCAAGTGACTACAAAAATAATAATAATAATAATAATAATAATAATAATAATAATGATTTATTTTAGCTGGCAGAGTTAAGGCCATAAGGCCTTCTCTTCCACTCAACCAGCAAAAAGTGTATATACATATGCAAGAACTTACAAAGAATTCAACCATTTGATTTAGATGAGAGTTACATGTATACAAGAGTTATTTACGAATTAAAGAACAAAATACTATGAACTATTAATTAAACACTGAAATAAGCTGTGTAGCAGAATTAAGCTAAAATATATAGAATGTTAATATATTTCAAATAATATTAGATAATAGAAAGAGATTACTATGAGACAATTTTGAAAATACAGCACAATCAGGATGATGTCTAAAGAAAAAAGTAACAGTGTAGTCAGTGATAGTTTAAATCAGTATGATTGGAGTGAAATGCTCATAAGGTTATCTTTTAAGCTATTCTTAAAGGTGTTTGTTGTCTTGCAGCCCCTAATACTTTGTGACAAGGAATTCCATTGACGCGAGGTGGATATTGTAAAAGATGAGGAATAACAAGATGTTCTATGAAAAGATATACTTAGCGTGCCACAGAAAAGTGATCTGGTATTTACGTCGTGGTTAGATTATAGATAAGAGAAACGAGACGAAAGGTAATTTGGTGTTGAGGTGTGCAGAATTCGAAAGAGTAAAGACAAAGAGTGTAAAGTTCTGCGTTCTTTAAGTCGGAGCCACAAGAGACTTGCGAAGGACGGTGATATGTGATCATATCGTCGGATGTTGCACACGTATCTGACGCACATATTCTGAGCTCGCTGTAACTTGACTGACAGTTCAGAACTTAGGTCACTTAACAAAACGTCACAATAATCGAAGTGCGGCATTACTAGGGTTTGTACTAGGGTAAGTTTTAGTTGCTGGGGCAAGAAGTTTCTCAAGCGACTCAAAGAGTGAATGGAGGAACAGATTTTTTTTTATCGTTTCTTTTACTTGAAAACTCCAACTTAGATTATTATCAGAAAAGAAGCCAAGATTTTTTACGACAGATGAATAAGGGATTAGCGTGTTGTTAAAATGTACTTCTTTAGGTGGTATAAGGGACAAATATCTATCCTCTTTAATAATACTGTTGAGTGTCAGACTTTCAGCCCATCATAATGCTATTGGTCCTCGTTTGAAACTTTGCTTTTGCTGTATTGAAAACTTGCAACTGGTATTAAAACTGAATTAAAGTTCCGTACTTTGGTCCTCTGTTATGAATTCGGGTGGTCCCTGGCTGGATTACAGGCGCGGCGCCAGATGTGCAGGAAAAAATGTCGAGAAACACCACGTATATAGTGCTTTAAATCCCTCTTTTGTTGCTGAGAGTAGAGTGGGAAGTCGATAGACGGGTAGAGTAATACATTTCATAAAATGTCTGTACTGGGAGAAAAAGTGAAATTCGACTGTCATGTGTCATTTCCAAACTCTGAGATTTTAAGTTATAGTGTTATACGCAATTTGTTCGAATTTTATTTTTTCTTCTGTCTTTTTTGAAGGACAAGATCAGACCTCGAGGACCACAGGTGGTCCGCGGGCCATAGTTTGAGAAACACTGTCCTAGGGGACACAGAAAGGGGTGATCTGACAGTGGTCTAAACAGACTTTTCGTTTACTTTTAAAATTTTAATCATTTCGAATTTTAAAATAAGAAGATGTACAGGAGAGTACAAAACAACTTTATATCATACAGTAGATAAACTAGGTCTATGTAATAATGAAGTGAACTAAATGATATTTCAATAAAACCAACTCTGTGTTTCATCACCTTAGTGTGATAGTAGCATTCACCACTGCCAGACTGGAAGAAAAGCTTTCCTTTCTACTTCAATGACTCAGTTCCCTCAACTAATAACTTCCTTGCATAATTCCAATGTAAATTGTAAATAGCATCCAATTTAAATAAATTGACATCTAATTGTCTTCCCTTTTCCTTTTCCAACGCACATTCCGAAAATTGAATAGCAGACTATCTCTGCCAAATGAGCGGATAGTTTGAATATGCATATTTGTTGAGTGTAATTGGATCGATAGACGCGACACGTCCTGCCTGACCCTCGTGCGGTCTGCATGCGCCCAGCTGCAAACACTGGCACTGCGTTGTACACAGAGCTTAGTTGTTCGCACTTGTGTAATTGTGCATGGGGATCAAACCGGATTTTCCAATACTGGCCTATATAATAAATACGAATCGCATGTACATCGGCTACCGTGCATTCCGAGAACCGTGGCTCTGGCTTAGCTGTGATGTACCTTCCATTTTAGTGTTTATAATATTCACACTACCAGTATCGTCATAATAATAATAATAATAATAATAATAATAATAATAATAATAATAATTTTAACAATAATAACAATATCAATAACAATAATATTAACAATAATAATAGTAATAATAACAATAATAATAATAATAATAATCATAATAATTACAACAATAATAACAATATCAATAACAATAATATTAACAATAATAATAGTAATAATAATAATAATAACAATAATAATAGTAATAATATTAATAATAGCAAGAATAATATTTAACAATAATTATAACAATAATAGTAGTAATTATAAATGTAATAATATAACAATTATGTTAACAATAATTACAACAATAATAACAATATCAATAGCAATAATATTAACAATAATAACAATAGTAATAATAATAATAACAGTAATAATAATAATAGTAATAATATTAATAATAGGAAGAATGATATTTAACAATAATTATAACAATAATAATAGTAATAATAAATGTAATAATATAACAATTATGTTAATAATAATAATAATATCAACAACAATAATATTAACAATAATAATAACAATAGTAATAATAACAATAATAACAGTAATAATAATAATATTAATAATAGCAAGAATAGTATTTAACAATAATTATAACAATAATAGTAGTAATAATATAACAATTATGTTAACAATAATAATAATAATTATAACTAATAACAATATCAATAACAATATTAGCAATAGTAATAATAACAATAATAATAACAGTAATAATAATAATAATATTAATAGTAATAATAGTAGTAATAATAAATGTAATAATATAACAATTATGTTAACAATAATTTTTATTTATTTATTTATTTTATTTATTTAGAATATTAATGTGCGAAACAACAGCACAAGGCCAATTACAGTTTAGCACAGGTACAAAACGAAACAAAACAACAAATGATGGTGAGAATGAATGATAGAAAATGGCAATAAGATGAAATACAAGCAATATAATAGTCTACATTAATCAATTGACCAAAATGCAACAAAATAAATAGCACAAATAATATTATTAAAATTAGTTCAGTGAGATAATTAAAATAATGGCAATTAAATAAAATGTATTACAAATGAATTAATGAAATCATATAAATGAAGACAGGAATCATATAATTAATATTGTAAAGTTATGCAAATGACGAGAATAGTATGATACATATCTAACAATGGCATAAATAATAAAACTGACATAAAACTCGAAAAGTATTACTACACATTAAATGGATCTAAGTTCAATCCATGCAAATTAGCATATTTAATACATCTGCAGACCGGAGAGAGAGATTTAGAATTCCTATTATAAAACTATTTATGAAATCTTAAACCCTTAGCAGGAATAATAATAATAATAATAATAATAATAATTCTGATAATAACATTAACAATAATATTAATTTATTTACTTATTTATTTATTCAATAATATTTAATGCGGTGTACAACAGCCAGAGGCCAATAACAGTTCAGCACATGACAATATTATTACAAGAACATTAATAATGATAGAAATTACAATAAAAGTATATAGGAATAATTATTAAAATAATGACAATTTGAAATATGATAATTGAAAATGAAAGATGGAATCTTATAATTGAATATAATACAAAATGATAAAAATGATAACGAAAATAATAATAATACAATACATATCTAAACAAAAGAGATAAATTAATAACTGACATAAAACTCCAAAAAGTGTATTATTCGATAAGTATGCTTTGTATTAATTTATATAGGAAATTTAAAAACTTACAAGGAAAGCTTCAAGAATGAATTCCTAATAATAACTTATACACTCAGGGACAAAAAAAAAATCGGACACTTCTATATTTGCTTGTATTTTGTTGCCAATTATTTCAAAATGAAACAAAACCCATTTAAACAAAATAATGTTTCATTTAGCACCTTATACGACAACATTTGAAAAAAAAATCTCTGATGACAAAATTTACAAAAAATTACAAAGGGCGTATAACTATGGCATTGTTTGGTCTAACTGTTTTTTTCATTTTATGGTGCCTTAAACATTAAAAACTCTTTTTAGTAACGGGTATTACCCCCTCTGGCTTGAATAACTGCATCCATACGTCTTGGCATGCTCTCAATTTGGTTAGCAATGTCTTCTTGAGGAATAAGTTCCCATTCTTCGCCACGTGCTCGCCTCAACTCTTGTAACAATTATGGTCTCGGTCGTCTATTCTTAACACGCCATCCCAGAATGTCCCACACGTGTTCAATTGGGTTCATGTCTGGACTCCTTGCTGGCCATGGAAGAACATGGATTCCCACTTCTTGGAGATAATCTCCGACCGCATGGGCAATATGCGGTCGTGCATTATCATGCATTAAAACAAAATTATCGCTTACAAATTGGCCAAATGGCACAACATGATCAGCCAAACATTCATTTATATACCTATGAGCTGTTAGTCTTCCATTTTCAACAAAAACCAACTCTGTACGAGCATCCGTACACACTCCTGCCCAAACCATCACTCCACCACCTCCATACGGCACATTTTCGGAAATGCAACACTGTGAAAATCGTTCTCCCCTCCTTCTCCAAACTCTTTCACGTCCATAAGGTGAGCACAGATTGGAACGGGACTCATCGGTGAACAGAACACAGCTCCACTGTCCATTTCTCCAATCCCTGTGATCATTTGCAAAACGCAGTCGTTCAACTCGATGCATCCTGAGAAGTCTGGGACCAGTTGCAGATCTACTTGATATCAGTCCATTTGCTTTCAACCTCCTTCTAACTGTTTTGGCCGAAATTGGGCGTCCATGCATGTTAACAAATTGCTGGGCTACACTAGTAGCTGGCAGGTTGCGCTCCCTAAGAACTCTCAACACCATATACGTGTCTTCATTTGGATTTGTAGCTCTTGGACGACCCGAACCTGGTCTTCTGGTATATTCTAGGGTCTCTCTATACCGTTTTATGACATCATGGGTTGTGCTTCTAGCTATATTCATAACATTTGCAATGTAACGTACACTGCGTCCATCATCGTAAAGGGCTTCAGCTCGAGCCACATCTTCAGGTCGCATCTTGTTTTAAGACAAATGTTACAACCCCACTTAAACTCAGAAAATGTAAAAGTAAAGAAATAACGAATGATAACGATAATGAAGCACAAAATGGTTGAGACAAAATTGTTATAGCTGAGACCCCGAAAGCAAAATTGGAATATTTGGTTGTAATGGCTTGTTTATAAAACAAAAAACAATCAACAATGTATACACGTCTCCATAACAACAGATGGCTACCATAATATTGTATGAGAAGATAATGTTTTGCAAAATACCAACAAATATTAAAGTGTCCGGGTTTTTTTACCCTGAGTGTATTATGTAGAGAAGAAAAATTGTTTCCAGCAACGTTATTTCGATAATGCTTTGTTTCTGATTTATTATTAATGTTTTACGACGCAGTATCTCTACTCGATCTGCTAGGAAATGTTCCACATTTTCACAACTTGTTTCAATAAGGACCTTAGTTTGCGTCTCACTGGGCCCCGAACACGCTCTTAAATTCCTGGAGTGCAAAGTTATCTGGTCTGTGGTTGCTATTGGTCTGTATCTCAGATCTCGTTTGGAAAATCTGTCGTCATTCATTCTTCCTACGTGTTTAATTCATTTCTGTTTATTATGTTCTATATATTCTTTAAGACTGTACATTTTAAATTATTTCTTTTATCTTCATTTCTTATTTCATCCATGATGGACTCTCCGGTTAAAGATCTTAGTCTTTTAATCACTGAAATTTAAATTTTGATTTGTTTTCTGCTTTTTGTTTCGTTTCTTAAATTTTTCCCAAGTTTCGCTTTCATACTTTGAGACTGGGAATGCATTAGTTGGTTTATCGTATGAATGCTTAATTTTCAGTTGTATTTACCTTGTTGTCTTTTGTCTTGTTCTCTTTATTGTTCCAGTTATTGTTCCGAATTTGTTTCGTTTGTCTTCTTCTATTAAATATGAGACATGACCTGAATTTCTTTCGTTTAAAATCCATGTAATCTTCCATTATATGTCAGATGTTGTATCATACGTAATTAAGATGCATAATTTTTGCACTATTTTAATATTTATTACTTTTTTGATCTATCTTCTATCTGTGAGGGCAATTATTTTGTTCCCATTTCCTGACATTTTACAGTTAAAATGATCTATTATTTTATAGTTTATTAACTTATTTGCAAGTTCCTTTCGGAGCTCACTAAAATTACTTGTTCATCTGTAAATAAAATCCAGTTGACAACCTTTTTTCTAGTTTTAAAAAGTAATTTTATTTGCAATTTCCGACTTCTTTCATTTTCATTTATGTTTTACTTTGTCTCTTCAGACAATTGCATCAACCATTTAAAATCTTCACTGAACATCATCAATCACCATCTCTATTCATCTTTATAATATTCAATGTATATTATTTATTTTCAATAAATTTTTATCGTTCTGATAGCTACCATATCTTATCGCAGAATATAATTTTTTTAATTTCATTATGTATTTTTTAAACATTAATTTACATTTTTTTTATTCATTTGAATTGATTAGGATGCCGATATTTAAAATTCAAGATTTGGACGGCTATCATTTCGATATATATCTCCTTAATCAATGCAGGCATAGCTTATACATTTGTGTTTCTGTACAAGCTTCGTTTTGTTTTAATACAATGATTATGAACGATTATGAAAGTCTTTCTCTTTCACTATGTTCCATAATTTGTTACGTACAACTCCATTGAAAGTTATTCCATTGCCTATAAAATGTATGCCAGTATGCTGATTGTATTCATTTCCTTTTCTGGAGAATTTGTTTCAAGGTAAGAGAAAAAAAATATTACCCATCCATCCATCCATCCATCCATCCATCCAATCAATCAACCAACCATCCATCCATCCATCCATCCATCCAACCAACCAACCATCCATCCAACCAACCATCCAACCATTCATCCATCCAATCAATCAACCAACCATCCATCCATTCATCCATCCATCCAACCAACCATCCAACCATTCATCCATCCATCCAATCAACCAACCATCCATTCATCCATCCAACCAACCATCCATCCATCCATCTAATCAACCATTCATCCATCCATCCAATCAACCAACCATCCATTCATCCATCCACCCAACCATTTATCCATCCATCCATCTAATCAACCATCCATTCATTCATCCAACCATTCATCCATCCATCCAATCAACCATCCAATCAACCAACCAACCATTCATCCATCCATCCAATCAACCAACCATCCATTCATCCACCCATCCAACCAACCATTCATCCATCCATCCATCCATCTAATCAACCATCCAATCAACCAACCATCCATCCAATCAACCAACCATCCATTCATCCATCCAACCATTCATCCATCCATCAATCTAATCAACCATCCAATCAATCAACCATCCATCCATTCATTCATCCAACCATCCATTCATCCATCTAATCAACCAACCATTCATCCATCTATACATCCAATCAACCAACCATCCATCCAACCATTCATCCATCTAATCAACCATCCAATCAATCAACCATCCATTCATTCATCCATCCAACCATCCATCCAACCATTCATCCATCCATCTAATCAACCATCCAATCAATCAACCAACCATCCATCCATCCATCTAATCAACCATCCATCCATTCATCCATCCATCCAACCATTCATCCATCCATCCATCCATTTAATCAACCATCCAATCAATCAACCAACCATCCATCCATTCATCCATCCATCCATCTAATCAACCATCCAATCATCCATCCATCCATCCATCCATCCAACCATTCATCCATCCATCCATCCATTCATCCATCCAACCATTCATCCATCCATCCATCTAATCAACCATCCAATCAATCAACCATCCATCCATTCATCCATCCAACCATTCATCCATCCATCTAATCAACCATCCAATCAATCAACCATCCATCCATTCATCCATCCATCTAATCAACCATCCAATCAATCAACCATCCATCCATCCAACCATCCATCCATCTAATCAACCATTCATCCATCCATCCATCCAATCAACCAACCAAACCAACCAACCATCCATCCATCTGCTTGTCTGTATTTACGTTAGTGTTTCTATCTGCCTTATTTTTCTTCACATTCAAGAGGATGGTTTGCCTAAATTCACATAAACGGCTTTTACGATTTAAGTTGTGAAAACATACTATAGGATCATTTAACAAGCTGTAAGAATTGTCACTTAAGCAACATAGAAAATTTTACCATAAATAGATAAGGATCCATTCCAAATGGGGGATAGAACGAATAATCATGGCTTATGCAAAGCAACTTCTAGCGTCAACCATCGTGTAAACAAGAACCTGCATCAGTCCCTTATAATTTGAAATATCAATTTCACATATAATATTTTCTATGAAGCAGCAGCATTTTGTGCAACGGAATACTCTTGAGATATCATGAGTTGTACACAATCGCTTAATAATAGATATCCTAACGAAATGGGAAAGATGTGTTAAATTCCCACAATAAATGACATTCCCTCTTCCGCTCCGATCCTAACTTTGGGATGCGAACGCGTTATTGATAAGTTTCGACGCGCGGTTGATATTATCGGAAATCATTCGTCTGGTGATGACAACAGTGGTGTTCACATGTCAAGTGTGATGAAAGCGTCGAATTCAAGCCATGTTTATAGACAAGAATGTAGGACGAATTTAGTACGGTATTAAAAGACAGTGGCAGCCATTCAATTTTATTTTTTGAAGTTTGATATCAGTTGTATATGAGATGGTTATTTTGTCATTGCACAAAATAAGGAAGAAGTTTTCTGATGTAGAAAATTGTGATATATACAGGGACATCATTTTATTTTTACTAACATTTCTAATATTAACCTGGCTATACCTTTGGTTGAGAACCGGAAACACAGTTTGCTACTCTCTTCCGCGACTGTAGTTCGATGATATTGGCGTAAAATACAAACAAATCACTTGTTTAAGTACAATGAGTTCCGTATTATCTGGTGAGTAATAACACATTTTAATTTCCGTGATTTATTCGAATCTCTAGTTTTGGTAGCCACATTTGTTTAAACGTGCACCCTCTTGTACTTTTGAACACAGAACATCTTGTACCATGGAACATGTTCCAAGGTACATAATACTATTGGTTTTTGTTTTTATTTTATTTTAAGATCATGCCACGAAGTAAATCTGGAATTAAGAGGTCCCCCAGTTGATCCGGATGCCTTGAAGAAAACTGTTGAAGCAGTTATTGCTCCTCCAGGAAATAAAATCTCAATCAGAGAAGCCTGCTCTGGTTTATGATTGCAAATACATTTTAAATATGGTTGTCAGTTCTTACAACTATATTCCTACCTATATTACATGTGTTCCAACTTATAAGAGGGTATGTTCTAAGGTACATGAACCTGTTGTACCTTTGAACATATTACATTTTATTTTTTCCATCCTTAATAAATGTGTAGAACAGGAAAATATATACACGAAGTTGTAAAGGAATCTTAAATAATTATTTAAAGTATTTTTTAATTTAAAAAATATCATTTCCCAAAATAAAAAGAAAAATAAAAAGTAAAAAGTGTTTAAAGGTACAACAGTCTCCCCTACATACCAGAGGTCTGCATCGGACGTTTTCGCTCGAGCGCCAAGTAGTTCATAGCATAATCCGATAGGTAACGCACATGCATGATGGGTAAAATTGTCACGAGCGATAAATCCTCGAACGGTATAAGCCGAGAGTTAGACATTCGTTCTTGTTACAGTGATGAACTGTGTAGTAACATCATAGATGTTTATCATTTCAAAACTTTGCAGTGTTTAACTAACCTCTCCATAGTACAACTACAAAACTTGCTTTAAAATATAATATAAATGTTGTAGGTAATTTCCCCCCCCCACACAGGAGTGATTTTGTTTTTGCCACATCTGATAGATGTTATTGGATGTAAATGTAATTATTATAAACGGAGAACACAATGACGATAATGCAAGAACTGTATCAAGTTTTCTAGTAATAATAATAATAATAATAATAATAATAATAATAATAATAATAATAATAATCTCTAATAATTAGTGTATCAATCTTTGCGTCTGTAACAGTTGTGCAGCATGATTATTCGGTTTATTATATTTTCTGTGACGTTATCTCTGTACTAATATTGTTATTAATCTACTGCTATATCAATAATATTTTGTAAAACGTTTCTACATTGTCGCAGTATATAGGCAGAACACTATGTATGGACCTATCATATTATACAGAGTTATTTATATAGAACTGACACATTTCTTTCTTTAATTATTCCGTTGGAAATTCATTCAATGACCCAATTTTAGCACCAAATTAAGCAGAATGTTCTGGAGTTTCGATTCCTTGTCACTAGATGCGCAGATGTTTATGTTTTATTGCTATTGTTGGCAGCACTAGATGCGCAGATGTATATGTTTTATTCCTATTGTTGGCAGCTGTTTTCGACATTTTGTGTCAACGTGAAACTGCAGTACACATTAAATCAACGACTCTTCCTTGTGAAGCAATACTGGATTACGAATTCAATTACAGCTACTCAAAGGGCATACCAGAGAGAATTTGGTATTCGAAATCCTCTCAAAAGAAACACAATACTGGGACTGGTAAACAAATTGGAAACAACTTGATCTCTGGTGAGTGAAAAGGGCAAGCATTGTTCATCTAGGCTTCCCACGGTTGTTGTTGACGTAAGAGCAAGTTTCTTTGACGACAGAATAATTTCCAGGAACCTGTGGCCACCGAGATCTCCGGATTTGACAAAGCCGGACTTCTTTCTATGGGGTTACTTAAAAGACAGGGTTTACGCCACAAGTCCCCAGACATTGGACGATCTGAAGCACAACATCACACAGGAGATTCAAGCTATTGACAACAGAGTCCTCCAACGAGTGGCCAGTAACATGGAACGACGTATTGAGTTGTGCCTTATGAAGGATGGAGGACATTTTCAACATTTGCTATAGAGGTAAATAATCTCCCAAAATTCCTCTACATTTTAGGTATAATAAGTTGTCGCTAGCACAATTCGTTTTGAAACAATTAATGAAATAAATGTGTCAGTTCTATATAAATCATTCTGTATATGTGGTAAATCAAATATTGAGTAATTATTAATTAGAGTTAATTAGCAATAATAACTGTATATCGAAGTTTTTCATACTATTTTATTTATAACTTCATGTTCCTGTTTTGGTACGTTCCATTGTCGTTTGTCATAAACGCAGAAAATTAAGCCTTATTTTTATCATACCTGTCTCCTTCCATACAAGATAAGACATGTCGGTGAGATGACCTTGTACTGTGCTTCTATTTATTACGAGCGTATCACGACCGATCGTATCTCACTCGAGGGTGCGACACTCGACCGAGTCCAAGCGAGCGATTTAACTCCAATGCAGCACTCTGGTACATACACTGTTGCGGGTTATTCGGAGGCTTTGGGTAACCAAACGCAGGACTCTGGTAATATGTAATTGTTTGATACAGTTTGAAACAATAGACACAATAAACCTATGGCTCAGGAATCGATGAACGTAACATAAGACTAGATCGACAGGCTTAAAAGTCAGATGATTAGGAAAGAGGAAGAACAAATTTATATAAAATAATTAAATTCAGTAAAATATGTTTCAATTACATTGTTAACTCATTTGTTTGCGTTTAATATTACAGAGTGATTTATATAGAACTGACACATTTCTTTCATTAATTGTTTCAAAACGAATTGTGCTAGCGACAACTTGTTATACCTAAAATGTAGAGGAATTTTGGGAGATTATTTACCTGTGTAGCAAATGTTGAAAATGTCCTCCATCCTGCATAAGGCACAACTCAACACGTCGTTCCATGTTACTGGCCACTCGTTGGAGGACTCTGTTGTCAATAGCTTGAATCTCCTGTGTGATGCTGTGCTTCAGATCGTCCAATGTCTGGGGACATGTGGCGTAAACCCTGTCTTTTAAGTAACCCCATAGACAGAAGTCCGGAGTTGTCAAATCCGGAGATCTCGGTGGCCACAGGTTTCTGGAAATTATTCGGTCGTCAAAGACACTTGGTTTTAGGCCTGCACTTATCGCAGCTCTCTGACACATTGAGTAGGTGTACCCTGTCTCCTGCGACAAACGTCTTAATGATTTTTTGGGTGACTGCTCCAGTTGTGCTCTTACGTCAACAACAACCGTGGGAAGCCTAGATGAACAATGCTTGCCCTTTTCACTCACCAGAAATCCAGTTGTTTTCAATTTGTTTACCAGTCCTAGTATTGTGTTTCTTTTGGGAGGATTGCGAACACCAAATTCTCTCTGGTATGCCCTTTGAGTAGCTGTAATTGAATTCGTAATCCAGTATTGCTTTACAAGGAAGAGTCGTTGATTTAATGTGTACTGCATTTTCACGTTGGCACAAAATGTCGAAAACAGCTGCCAACAATAGGAATAAAACATAAACATCTGCGCATCTAGTGACAAGGAATCGAAACTCCAGAACATTCTGCTTAATTTGGTGCTAAAATTGGGTCAGTGCTGCCAACAATAGGAATAAAACATAAACATCTGCGAATCTAGTGACAAGGAATCGAAACTCCAGAACATTCTGCTTAATTTTGTGCTAAAATTGGGTCAGTGCTGCCAACAATAGGAATAAAACATAAACATCTGCGCATCTTGTGACAAGGAATCGAAACTCAGAACATTCTGCTTAATTTGGTGCTAAAATTGGGCCAGTGCTGCCAACAATAGGAATGAAACATAAACATCTGCGCATCTAGTGACAAGGAATCGAAACTCCAGAACATTCTGCTTAATTTTGTGCTAAAATTAGGTCATTGAATGAATTTCCAACGGAATAATTAAAGAAAGAAATGTGTCAGTTCTATATAAATCACTCTGTAGTTCGCTTATAACGCTGTAACATACAAGCTTTAATGCGAAATTCAGTGTTACTGGTTCAGACAAATATCATTTGATGCTAAGGACTTTTATGTGAAATAAAGTTCAGTGGTCAGCAATTAGTTTAGTTACAGCTACGCACACAGTGTTCAACTGATATGCCGGTAATCGCCGAGTGCTTCGGGGCAGAACACATATATTGTAGCATTGTTCATCTAACAAAATGCTACCCAGTACAATAGAACAATGGCTCTGTAGTGAGCAGCTGGCACCCGCCACGCTTCAACACTTGTCCAGCGTCACAAAGCAGTGATTATATTATATTTATCATAACTCACCTTAAACAACATTTTATGACATTTGTGTGTAATATTTTAATAACCTAAGCAAAGACAAGGCCGCTGCGAAAAAAAAAAATATATATATAGTACTGAAAAAAATGTGCAGAATTGTATATAATTTAAAAAAAAAGAGAAAGAGATATGCAACGTTCCCTAGCGTATGTGCAAGCTAAATAATAATAATAATAATAATAATAATAATAATAATAATAATAATAATAATAATAATAATAATAATAATTTATTTAATCTGGCAGAACTAAGGCCAGTAGGACTGCTCTTCCGCCCAGCCAGACTCTAATTCTAATTGAATACAATTGGTTACGTAGTTATTACATTAATATCTAGACTATAAAACAACATGAAAGTAAATAATGAAAGTTGGATAAGTACTGTTAGTGTACTTACTTATTTACTGGCTTTTAAGGAACCCGGAGGTTCATTGCCGCCCTCACATAAGCCCGCCATTGGTCCCTATCCTGAGCAAGATTAATCCAGTCTCTATCATCATATCCCATCGCCCTCAAATCCATTTTTATATTATCTTCCCATCTACGTCTCGGCCTCCCCAAAGGTCTTTTCCCCTCTGGCCTCTCAACTAAAACCCTATATGCATTTCTGGATTCGCCCATACGTGCTACATGTCCTGCCCATCTCAAACGACTGGATTTAATGTTCTTAATTATGACAGGTGAAGGATATAATGCGTGCAGCTCTGCGTTGTGTAACTTTCTCCATACTCCTGTAACTTCGTCCCTTTTAGCCCCAAATATTTTCCTAAGAACCTTATTCTCAAACACCCTTAACCTATGTTCCTCTCTCAGAGTGAGAGTCCAAGTTTCACAGCCATACAGAACAACCGGTAATATAACTGCTTTATAAATTCTAACTTTCAGACCTTTTGACAGCAGACTAGATGGCAAATGATTCTCAACCCAATAATAACAGGCATTTCCCATATTTATTCTGCGTTTAATTTCCTCCCTAGTATCCTTTATATTTGTTACTGTTGCTCCAAGATATTTGAATTTTTCAACCTCTTCGAAGGTTAAATCTCCAACTTTTATAGTTCCATTTCGTATAATATTCTGATCACGAGACATAATCATATACTTGGTCTTTTCGGGATTTACTTCCAACCCTATCTCTTTACTTGCTTCAAGTAGAATTTTCGCGTTTTCCCTAATCGTTTGAGGATTTTCTCCTAACATATTCACGTCATCCGCATAGACAAGAAGCTGATGTAACCCGTTCAATTCCAAACCTTTTCTGTTATCCTGAACTTTCCTAATGGCATATTCTAGATTGAAGTTAAAAAGTAAAGGTGATAGTGCATCTCCCTGCTTTAGCCAGCAGTGAATTGGAAAAGCATCAAGTAGAAACTAGCCTATACGGACTCTGCTGTAAGTTTCACTAAGACACATTTTAATTAATCGAACTAGTTTCTTGGGAATACCAAATTCAATAAGAATATTATATAAAACTTCTCTTTTAACCGAATCATACGCCTTTTTGAAATCAGTTATTCATAGATTTCAATGTTAGTGTGACAATAATAAACATCGGTAAGAAATAGTGATAATAATAATAATAATAATAATAATAATAATAATAATAATAATAATAATAATAATACTGTAATGAGATATTTTAAATATTTATTCTGTGGTGTATATATATATATATATATACATACATACATACATATATATACATATATATAACCATTAAACATAGAGAAACCTGAAACAGCTATTATTGTTAACAAGAATTGTTAGAAGAATATTTCGTTAGTCTATTCTTAAATTGGTTTGATGTCTGACAGTCCCTGACATTACTCGGTAGGAAATTCCAAAGCCGAACAACAGACACAGTGAAATAAGATGAATATGAGGATGTTCGGTGGGAGGGAATGATAATATTGAGGAGTGTTGTGATCGTGCGTCTACATTATGATGGGTGGATAAATTTTGAAAACGAGACGCAAGTTAGACAGGAGTGGAGAAATGCAATATGGCGGCTACATGTTTGCCATGATCTTAGTCTGTGCGACCTACATATGAGATCACAGTCAGGAATCGAATTTGGAAGTCAACTATAAATACAAAATTACCCTACAAAAGACCTTACCGGTTTCGAACACATGTAATTTACGTTCTATGAATCTGTGTGTATATGTGCTAAGTGTTTCGCCGACATATTTATTATTCTGTGATATATATATATATATATATATATATATATATATATATATATAACCATTAAACATTGAGAAAACTGGAACAGCTATTATTGTTAACAACAATTGTTAGAAAAATATTTCGTTAGTCTATTCTTAAATTGGTTTGATGTCTGACAATCCCTGACATTACTCGGTAGGAAATTCCAATGCCGAGGAACAGACACAGTGAAAGAAGATGAATATGAGGATGTTCGGTGGAAGGGAATAGATAATATTGAGGAGTGTTGTGATCGTGTGTCTAGGTTATGATGGGTGGATAAATTTTGAAAACGAGACGCAAGATAGATAGGAGTGGAGAAATGTAATATGGCGGCTACATGTTTCCACGATCTTAGTCTGTACGACCTACATATGAGAACACAGTCAGGAATCGAATTTGGAAGTCAACCATAGATACCAAACTACAGGGCTCCTACAAAAGATCTTTCCGGTTTCGAACACATGTAATTTACGTTCTATGAATCTGTGTGTATATGAGATAAGTGTTTCGCCGACATATTGACACTTTTCTGGGTCTTCTCCTGCTCAGTTGACTTCTTTGATGAATTACAGTGCATAATCATATTTTGCCCATTAGCATTTCTTTTTTAACCATCATAATTTAAACCAATTTAATAATACCATTATCAAGGTATTAAATTTATCAGTGTTTTTTGGTGGTGAAAACGGTATAATATGGCGATGAAAATTAGAATAAATTAATTCTGTGATGTTTGGGTAAAGGGAGATAAGTCATAAAACTGATTTTGGAGATAAATTAAAATTAAACTTCGGACACTTACTGCAAATAATTTTCTACACAAATAAAACACATCAACTGGTAGTAGTATTCTTTTCATTTTTGCACACCCACTTGTATAATTTAACTTGTGTGTTCATCTGGGGAACAAAATTCCATCAGCACAAAAAAAAAAAAAAGACATCTCCCTTTACTCTAACACCACACAATTATTATTGATTTTGGCTTCAGAAAACCAGAACATGCTACAAAATGTCTTTAATCCAGTGACAGATAATTATTTGTTATGCCGTTTGCATAGTGCACTATTACTCATTAAGTCTTGAGCTTACGCCAACATTATTTTATTTATTTTAGTGCTAGTACATTTCAAATGAATACAAGTTAATCTAATATATAAAAGTGAATGTGGGTATGTAAGTTCTCTAAACAAATCTACACGCTTTGACCGGTATGTGCCAAAGTTAACACATGTAACCTTCATAACCAGGAGAAAAACATAGGCTACATTAAAATTGTGCAAATGGAAGTTAAATTGATTAAACAATAAAAACATTAAAATAAGTACGATCAAACATTCATGTTTGGTCAGTAGCTGCTGGTGGTCAAAATAATGAGTGTGCTACAATCTCTATATCGGCCTAGGCCTACACTTATGTATTTATCTTAATTTGGAGTCTCGCCTAGTGATAAAATATGAAGTCCATACGACGTTCTTTCGTACTGCAGAACTTGTCATTTGGTGTTAAACCCCTCCATCTTGGACATCATACACTTTTCTATTGACAGTATTGCAAGAGCAGTGGGACGATCCTGGGACATAGTGTTCCTTAAAAACGTTTTTATGCGTTTCAAGGAAGAAAAACATATTTCTGGCTCATCTGTGGTCATTGGTGTTGTAACCAAAATATTTAACAACTTCGATACTTCACAGAATGGATCCTGTAAATTGTTGGATACTATGTATTGTGACAATTGAACAGCCATCTATATTTCGGAAGTCAGGTCTTCCGTATAGAAATCCAACTTGTATCTGAAACACTCTTTGTTCAGTATAGTATAGCTGTTGACAGCAACTTTAACTGGTAGATGGCAGCAGCAGTCGGACACTTGAATTACCAAATACATTGTACATAGTTCCGAGTTCTTCCACAAACAAGCATTCTTTCGTTACGCTTTACTTTTGCAATCTCCAAGCTGTGTTGTGCTGAAGCTGACTACAGCACTTTCCCGCGTAAAAATAGCCAATCAGAGCAGTGGTTTCAGCTTCGCACATGCGCATAACTGTCTACATTTTTCATGTGGAGCTTTGAGTAGCACAACGAACCCCCTGAGGCACCAAAGAAGGCACGAAGACTAAACACTTTATAACGCGTCATGAACATAACCACGGGAAATTGTCAAATGACAGATCAAATACTATGGTGGTATTACAAATACATTATTTGAGCCAAAATTATCATTGTGCTGTAGCACTGTAGCACATAAGGACGGGCCGCCCCTGTGTTTAGTACTAAATTGCAATCTTCTATATTCAATTGTTTTTTATTATTGTCTGTTGTATTCAACATCGACTTTCACGAGGCCATGGAAATTATAAGACGAAATTAAATAACATTAATGATACAGCATGAAGGCTAAAATCTAGGCAAATCATGCAATAAATATCTTTACGCAGTCCAGGACCATATTATGAATTTCTCGATGTAGTTGTAGACAGTGAGCAAGCTGTTTTATTCAACTGAATTCTTGAATTCTTTGAGGCTACGAGGATTGCTACCATATCATTGTTTTAATACATGACATTGAATCACCAATAGTACTATTGCGAAATATTGACCCACCAAAATCATGCAATGGAACAAGAATTGGTGTGAAAAAAACTCATTCAAAACGTAGCAATAGAAGTGACAATATTAACTGGGAAAACGAAACGAGAAGATGTTTTTATCTCACGTATTCCTATGATACCCACTAACATCCCTTTCGATTTTAAGTAATTGCAATTTGAGTGCGACTAGCATTTGTAATGGTACTGTATTTATAGTTTGGTTTCTTTATTATTTTATTCGTATTTCTGGTGATGTGGAAGAGAAGGCCTGATGGCCTTAATTACGTCAGAATAAATAAATAAACACATATATATGTATACAGTATATATACATACAAATTAAAACACATTTGAAAGTAAGGCAAGTGATGAAATGTTTCCTTTCGTTGCCTGATTTGTGATTGTTTTAGGTTGAGTTAATCCTTTGAGGCATTTGGTTAAGAAGTTCATTAATTCATGTAAGTGACGCTATGTAAAGATTCATCTTTATGGACGAGGAAAGCTTATTGAAGACAATTCGTTTTGATTGTCTATAGTTGAGTTTCTGAGATTTCTGAGAAGTCTAACAACCAGTTTAATTAAATAAAAGAAGCATAAAGGACAACCCGGGCAACGCCGGGTGCTTTCAGCTAGTATAATATAAACTAGCCCACTCCTGAATGAGTAAGACTCGTGCTCAGGAGGGGATTGCAATACAAACAAAGGTAAAATTGAGACTAAATAAATTACAGATTTAAAAATGGTTAAATACCTTTAAATCCAAACAATAAATCCAATGTAATTATATATATATATATATATATATATATATATATATATATATATATATTATTAATTTGGAGAGGATTAGTGGTTAAAATAATACTTCAAATTTAACATTCACATCATTTAACACAATTTGCTTATACCCAACAATGGCTTAATGACAAGCGAAATAGCGGAAATGTCGTTTTCTTTTCTTCTTGTGCTGCCATCTGTTGTTTCGGCCAACAATTATCAATTACGCATTTCCTGAAATTATTTGAGCTGTTCTTTCTAATGACATCGGTATAAATTTCGTAAAGCACATAGTGACAGAATTATAGCAGTTTATAACTTCGGAAAGTTCTGCAGACACACTGTATTAGAATAAAATTTGTTTCAAAATCTATGACCTTGACTCATGCCATGATAAAAAGCTACATTGGTTTTTCATTTAGGTTCAGATAAACGGAGAGAATTCATATTTGTAGTTCTATATTTATGTATATACCTTACAAAGTTATTTAAGATTTATGTGAAAATATTTTAATAAAATAAAATAATAAATTTGTTTAATGTTTAAAAGTTTGAAATGTTTAAACAACAGTTCAGTTGAGTAATCTTTTTGACTTTTTAAACAAATTTTTAATATTTTTTCTGTAGTAAAATTAATGGATAAAGTTTGAATTTATAAGTTTCACCCCAAGCTATAATACCCATACATAAATATGGATTGAAATAATGCTAAATAAATTGTACGTAAACAGTTAATTGGCAAAATATTTCTTAGAACAACAAAGAAATAATAATTAATTATTAATACTTTTGTCAGTTAAATATAATTATGGCGTTAAAAATTTGGAAAGATATTTACTTGTAAATTTGTTGACAGGGCCCTTGTTTTATAGAAAAAGAATTTACGGGGGCTGTAGTCTCTCAAAGGTTGAGAACCACTGTTCTACGTCACTGTTACACCACAGTCTAGTATATACAGTTACGAAGCTCAATATGTAGGGAATATGCATCCACAGATAGTTGCTAACCACTAGGATCGCTACTATCGCCTCATTACAGACAATGACAAATAGTACCAGCACAGTCTATTGTTCCTAGTACCCTCAACAACTCAAGCTTCGTTACTGATATACTAGACCAGGGCCGGGCATGAGAGCGGCTCCATTTAGCCGGCCAGAGCTGCTCTCGCTCCGCAAGACAAGCCAGAGCAGAACGCTCACGCAGTGGCGGACTCGCATTACAGCTACCTTCCCTGCATTAATATAACAAGAGCCACGGTTGTTCTAGTCATTCAGTCTGTCAGTACATAATAGTTTATAAGGATATTACATCAATCCATTGTACAATACAGAATTTATAACACTCTTATTAATTTAATGGAATAAACTTCGCGCTATGCACACACACAAATCATTAGGCTTATTTACATAACCCATACGCACATACTGCAATCTCCTCACCACGGTTCTACGAGACAGGCGTATGGCTTCCACTTGTCCTACTTGCTGTGGACAGAATTCATCTGCCAATATAATTAAACATCGCTTGATGAATTTACCTTCGTTGAATGTTTTCAATTCCTTTGCAATTTCGTAGCAAATGTTGTAGCTAATTCTCATAGCCGATTCACTAAGTGCAGTATTGTCATCCTGTTAATATATAATATAATATAATATAATATAATATAATATAATATAATATAATATAATATAATATACTATAATATAATATAATATAATATAAGATGTGATGTGATGCGATGCGATGCGATGCGATGCGACCATAAATTAATACAACTTAAAGAAAATGTAATGTATTAGAGTATTTATTCGATATTTGTAATGCATTATAAGTTATTATAGTACATTTAGTAATATATAATTTTAAATTATAAAAATATTATGACACATCATAGTATAGTATATTACAGTTCGTGATATATAATATGATATGTGATATATCATGAACTGTAATATACTGTACTATGATATATATCATAATACTTGTATAATTTAAAATTATATATTACTAAATGTATAATAACTTATAATGCAATGTAAATATCAAATAGATACTCTAATATAATGTACCTGAGAAACATTTTCTTTAAGTTGTATTAATTTATGGCGTTCATTACCAACATATTTGTCATATTCAGTAGCATGTTGTAAAGAATAATGCCGTTGGATATTGAACTTCTTAATCAGTTGGAGTGTTTTATGACAAATTAAACACTTTGCTAATCCACAGCTCTCTACGAAAAAGAACTACTCCTCCCATGATACATTAAAAGCATTGGGAGTAGCGGGCCGCTTTAATGTATGAGCGGAAGCTGCGTCTTCAAAGTTCGCTATAATACTGCAGAGTCACCACTGCACCGACACTGAATGACGTACAGTATGCATACGTCACAGCGCTCGCAAGACCCGCTCTTTAAAGCACACAACGCTCATTTCTCACAATCACGTAATGTGCCCAGCCCTATACTAGACTGTGGTTACACCTCGTTTGAAGGCTAGAAATGCCAGCGCTTGGCATGGCTGCACTAATATATTATCTGACTTATTTTAGTACTGCTGCTGCTGCTACTGCTACAACTACGAAGAAATATAAGATGAAAAATATAACAATTCTTGTGTCTGCGAGAGAAATCTTCACTATTCCACAGGAAGCCCAAACACATTGTGTTTTGTTTATCAGCAGAAACGTGGGAACTAGACCCACAATCGTCGTCATCATCATCATCATCATCATCATCATCCTCCTTCACGAATTAGGCCTCTGTAGACCTGTTTCGGCCCCATCAAGCAGTCTTCTAAAAGGTCTTCCTGGTCGACGATGTCCTCTAGGTTTATACTGCATTATAATTTTTGGGATTCTTGAATTTTCCATTCTTCTTACATGATCTAGCCAATTCAATTTATATCCTGCCGTCCTGAAAAATTTAATTTCAGTTGCTTTGATTCTGTTCATGTCTTTTTTCTTTAATGTCCAAATCTCGCTTCCGTAAAAAAAGGGAGGGTAATGCTAGTGTATTATATATTTTTATTCTTGTAGATTTTTGTACTAATTTAGCTTTTAATATATTGTTTATTATTCCTAGAATTTGTGTAAATTTGGTAATTTTCTTGTTCACATCTTTTTTATTTTGATAAGATATTTCACAACCCAGATAATTGAAATTTTGTACTTGTTCGAGGCATTGGTTATTGTGCATTATTTTACTTCTGACTGGGTCGTGTCCTAAAATGCCATTACTTTTGATTTTTGTGCTGAAATTTCCATCCCAAAATCTTTTAATATTTTATTTAATGTATGTAATCCTTTTTGTAAATCATCCTCTGAATTGGAAATTATGACTTTATCATCGGCATAGATGACATGCTCTGGGTTGTCATCAAATTATCTGTCCTTATACTGCTTGTTTGAGGTTTGAAAGTAATGTAGTTTTCCCTAAGATAGGTTACTAGCCTTATCGTTAGGTAGTCCAGTAGTGGGGCTGCCACTTTTAGCCTCTGGACAGGCTTGTAATGTAGCATTTCCTCTGCATTTGATGAAACAGTTATACCGCTGTGACTCGGTCGCCATTTCCTCGTTGGTAGAAACAGGGTGGACCACGGGAAGGTGAGGATGGCATTTGGATAGAAGAGACTGTATGTTTCGCGTCACTATCCCTTCTTCACCCTTCGTCATATTGCATAATAATTTAAATGCCATACAATTCGTAAAGCAAACTTTTTTCTTCCATCCCTATAAAATGATCCACTTTATGATTTTTGTTATTCGGAATACCAAAACTACAATTCCAAGCTGTGCACCCACACATAGTTTAATGACAATACAGTGTTACTTCCTATGCAAGGCAAGGTCCAACTGGGGCTTCATTCGTTCTGCACTCATTAGTGCCAACCGTCATTAAAACATTTGGACAGAATCCCAGACATAAAACTGTTGCGAACAATAAAAAAATTCATGACGTAACGACTCTGGCACATACCACCGATACAGAGGAAAGAAAAGGCAATCCAATTTAATTGCCCGCGATATGGAGAGACATAAAATTTTCCGTAGGAACAGACGACATTATCACCAAGATATTTTTTAACGTTTCTCCTTACTCAAAGCACAATATTATTTTTATCTATCTGACATTAACGGGCAGTGGAAATGAATTATATTTTACAATTCAACAGCGTGCAGTTCTGTAGGGAGGAGTCACTCTTCATTGCAGTGGTTGCACACCAGAACACGGCGAATTGCTAATTGCAAATGGACGAAACTGAGGACACGTTGTTCAACTGTGGACGCTGCAGGCTATAGACGTAACACATTTCAAACATTAGGCGCAAAATCCTTTATATAAAATCAAATACCATTAATGTGTGACATCGCCAAAGCTTGTCCTTTCATACTAGGGTAAATCAATTCCCGACGAATGAAATATATACATACTAGTGGCTTGTGCAGCAAATTCTGCAAACTAAGTAAATTAGACGTTCAAATAAAAATTGTTCAGATTTATTTCAAATAAAGAATACCAGACATTCTGAAAGTTATTTTCTTCCATAATAATGAAACATACTCCCTCTGAATGTTCTTTATGCCAAATACTTTTTCTTGAACCTATCCACCTTCAGGTTTTGAGTTTCAACGCGAAAACGCAAGTAACAATGTCAGGACGATCAGTGGGTTTTTCATGTGGAACTAACTACTAAGATTTAAAATCATCCGTCCTCAAGTGAGGTTGACCACTAGGATCCGGAATTAACAAACATAAAAGATAATGGGAAATGAAACGGGCAAAATATGGATTAGATTTGTACATTAAAACAATAATTTACGATGAAAGAGTAATGGAACGGAGAAAAATTCTCTCCGGCGCCGGGATTTGAACCCGGGTTTTCAGCTCTACGTGCTGATGCTTTATCCACTAAGCCGGCGCCGGAGAGAATTTTTCTCCATTCCATTACTCTTTCATCGTATGATGACGCAGAATATCTGCATGGAAATATCATATGTACTTCGGTACATCAAAATAATATATATAAAAATTTACGAGTTAATATATAGATGATAGTGTAGAATTTGAAGAGAGGCCTTCAGAATTTCCATTACAATCTTCTGAACCTCATAAAAGGGAATTTTAAAAGATTTAAGAATATTACATGTAAATTTTGGTAAACAACCCCTCGCTCCAAATAGTAAGCCTGCAACATCCCAGTTGTAAAGCGAAATGCCATATTTTTCACTGAGGTATGGAAGACAAAGTACATATTTAGCTCACTTGTCATCATTAATCTGCAGTGCTTGATTTGTGTCTCGTTCAAAGCAAATCGTAGGGTCCAAGACCATCGCTTTCTGGGTTCTTCTATTGATGGCAATTATATCTAATTATAGCTAATTTAGGTCATTTTGAATTGTACGCGAAAGTTAAAAAAATGTCAGGTTTGCTATGCTTTCGAACAATAAACATAGCATCTTGGTATACCTACTGCATGTAGAAATGTAGAGGGTAAAATCATTTCATCCTGTTAAGAGATCTTGCTGAAATGATCGGGAGACTACAAAATTTTCTAGGTCTCTTATTTTATCAGTAAGTAATACCTTTTGGTTTTTCCTTAGGAACTGTAATTTTTACGCTCTCTCGAGCCAATACTGGAGAGAATGACGCATATAAATATCTACACCACACCGCCATTAAGTATATGAAATAGATCCAACCCCACTTGATTAATAACTATACAAATATTTTGTTTTTAATAACAATATCATTATCTTACTTAAGTTTTGTAGTTATATACTACATAGCCGCCATTCAATAAATTATAGAAATAAAGATCTAATTTCATATATTCTCTACATCTACTTATATAACCCCAAACGTTTCACTTTCATATCATCAATATAGCGTTAATACGTATAATTAATGAAAAATAGTCGCATAATGGCATTAAATATAATACTATTTAATTTCTAATGGTAATAATGTCATCAAACCATCTCAAATTTTGTAGATTTTAATATCCAATACACAGCTGTACTCATAAGATTACACATCGCAGAATCAGACCTGTAAATTATTTTTAGTAAGCGTTGAAGTTTTTAATAACCAATTGAATTTGAGCTCTAAATATGTCAGCAATCCTGCAGGTCATGGCCTTCGTCTAATAGCCTATTGTTTATTGTAGTCTAGTGTGTGTTTTGTTTTATTCTGAAATGATGCAATTAGTTCTCAAAACTGACAAAAGATGAATTTTGGAAAATATGAAAAATTATGTAGGAAAACTAACGCTTCACTGAAAGTTTCTATTTTTCTGAAAAACGTCGGG
Organism: Periplaneta americana; assembly: GCF_040183065.1. Lineage (NCBI taxonomy): Eukaryota > Metazoa > Arthropoda > Insecta > Blattodea > Blattidae > Periplaneta > Periplaneta americana. The sequence continues at coordinate 167,003,670 of NC_091123.1, read as the reverse complement.
TTCAAGCTTCAAAATGAGGGGTCACGTATTAAAATCCGTTCAGCCGTTTTCCCGTAATTTCCATTACCAGTTCAAATTATATGTATAGATAGATTTAGTGGACAAGGCATTTCATACAGATAATGTTAAATTTACTCACCGTCCCAGCGTACCTCCGATTTATAACTTTTGTTGGGCAAGTCCGTCGCCCAGGTAACACAGAGCTAGCTTTCTACGGAAGCTCTGGTTTCCCTACGGTATCCCAACAAATCTCCATCATCATATCATCTCATCGTGAGTGTAGTGTACACCAGCCTCCAGTGGTGCACCCTGGGTAACGACTCTGTCCACATAACTGGCTTCAAATGGATGAATGATAAGCAGTTAAAAATCCGCCATTAATAAAAAATACTTTGATTTATTTTATGTTGCTATGTTAAGAAAAGCAGTCATAAAAAATTTCTTCACTCATGTGAAGCCAGTTGTGTCGACCAATTTACCGACAGTCTCCTATTGCGACCGAAAAACTTGGAGTTTTGTCTATCCCTGGATATTCATACATAAGGGTTCTACCCATGGGCAGGTCTTTCACTGTAAACTCAGCATTCTCCAATCTTTCCTATTTCCTGCCTTCCTCTTAGTCTCTGCGTAATGATCCACATGTCTTAATGTCGTCTACAGTAACGGGCATAAGTTTAGAGCACCTCTCTTTAAAAACGTATTATTTAACATTATTGCAACACAATTTTTTATGGGCAATTGTGACATTGTGTAGTTATAGACGATATCCATACAGGCATTTTAAGAGTTCTTGTTAGCATTTTTTCTTAAGGAGTTATGACAATTTTATGTTTCTTTACATTTCTACATTTATAATGCGATTCCGATTTTTCAAGAGATTAAAATGTGTGTCTTAATGTTCTTTTATTGGTTTCAAGGTGCACCAATAAACACATTTTAATAAAAAACTATTCAAAACTTTATTTGATCAAAAATGTGCAAGCCATCAATTGGAAATGACGGTTTTTATGGTGGAAAAATTTTTTATTTACAGTTTTCCCCCACTATGTTCTTTTTCCTTCTCTTTCCCATGTTGCAAGAACCTGGAAATGCATAAATAATGGTTAGTGTGAAAGAATGTGGCCTGTCAAACAAAATTCCATCATTCACCCTCGCCTTCTCCCCTTTTATGACGGGACGGAAGTTGCCGCGGTACCTACTTTAGAAATAGGAAGTTGTAAACCATTGAAGTGTGACTGCTGCGAGCTACTCTTACGAAATGGGAAGAACATCAGTGAGTGTTGCAATTAAATGGCAAATCCATGTGTCAGTCATCTAAAAACCCATGTGTCCATATCTAGAAAAAAAATTTTTGTGTGTGAAGTGGCAGAGGATATATTGAAAATTGCGAAATTTCAAAAAAACATAAAAATAAACATATTTCCTTAACAAAAGCTAACAATAAGTTCAAAATTGCATCTAAGTCATAATTTAGTAGTATTTGATAAATATAGAAGCAACAATTAACTCCAGAAAAATCTGTTGAATTAGCAACAAATTATTCAATTTTAAAAGTGGGTGCTCTAAACTTTTGTCCGCTACTGTATCATCTAATATTATATTCTTCTCTCCGGAACTCTTCTCCCGTTCACCATTCCTTCCACTGCAGACTTCAATAGGCAGTTTTTTCTCAGTCAGTGACCCTACCAATTCCTTTTTCTTTTTCTGATTAGTTTCAGCATCATTTTTTCTTTATCCACTCTTTTCAACACAACTTCACTTCTTATTCTGTCTCTCCACTTCACACGCTCCATTCTTCTCCATATTCACATTTCAAATGCTTCTATTCGTTTCTCTTCATTTCGTCGTAATGTCCGTGTTTCTGCCCCATACAATGCCACTCCCCACATAAATCACTTCACTAGTCTCTTCCTTAGTTCTTTTTCCAGAGGTCCGCAGATGATGTTCCTTTTTCTATTAAAAGCTTCCTTTGCCATTGCTATCCTCCTTTTTGACTTCCTGGCTGCAGCTCATATTACTGTTTATAGTACATCATAAGTATCTGAAGCTGTCCACTTACTCTACTGCCTCATTTAGAATTCGCAACTTTATATTCTTTATTTTTCTCGCGACAACCATGGTCTTCGTCTTGTTTGCATTTATCTTCATCCCATACTGCTCACACCTGTCATTTAACTACTGTAGCATATTATCCCTTAATCTTAGTATCGTCCCCTCTTCTGTTAACAACGTCATATCATCAGCAAATCTTATGAACTTTATTCTTCTTCGACCTACTTTTACCCCTCCCATGTTCTGAAAACAGTTCTTCACCAAATCTTCCAAGTAGACGTTGAACAAGGTAGTTGATAAAGGGCATCCTTGTCGTACTCTTCTCCATATTTCACTTTCTTTAGAAATTTCTTCTTCTATCCCTGGATATATTGTATTGGTTCTTTTACGACGCTGTATCAACATCTAGGTTATTTAGCGTCTGAATGAAATGAAGGTGATAATGCCGGTGAAATGAGTCCGGGGTCCAGCACCGAAAGTTACCCAGCATTTGCTCCTATTGAGTTGAGGGAAAACCCCGGAAAAAAACCTCAACCAGGTAACTTGCCCCGACCGGGATTCGAACCCTGACCGTTACTCCACAGGTGTGGACTGGATATATTGTAAATTTAATATTTATTATTTAACATTCAATTGTTTTTACATTCATATTTATTTTGATTTTATATCACTAATTATAAAGACGAAATTGCAATTAAAACAAAGCAGAATAAAAGCAAATGCCAACAATAGTCTTCAAATTCATTCACTGCCTTTTAGATCAAAAGAAAATAACTATGCCCTGCCTTATTACTCTTAAAATTATAATAACACAGCAGTAAAAATGTCATGTTGTTGACGTTTTGAACTGGTGAAATAAGAATCTCACAGATCGAGAAGGGATCATTTCGAGTTGTTGCCGTCTTGAACTGGCTATTTCATTACAAAAGATCAGTTCCATATAGATTTAGTCATTTTATGCTGCGTATACATATCGTTACGATTTGTTGCTGTATTGAAGTACGAAGAGTAATTTTATCCCATTATCATGATACTGTATGTGTAACTCGAAAATTCAATTTTTTTTTCAGTTGTTTTTCTTTTGAACTCGGCCGTCGATTTGTAATCTTTCTGTACAATCTTAATATACAAAATTGAATGTGGGTATGTATGTATGTATGTATGTATGTATGTATGTATGTATGTATGTATGTATGTATGTATGTATGTATGTATGTATGTATGTATGTATGTATGTATGTATGTATGTATGTATGTTCTGTATACAAATCTACACGCTTTGACCGATATGTATCAAAGTTTGCATATTTAATCTTCATAACCAGGAGAAGAACATAGGCTACATTAAAATTGTGCAAATGGAAGTTAAATTCATTAAAATTATCTATACTAATAATAAATCTGTAGCCGAAATTTTTCTGGTAATTTTCGATTTTCCAAAAATAATTGGTCCTAACATATATAATTAACCACCCTGAAACCGAAAATCGCTTTTTTGAAATTTTTGTTTGTATGTGTCTGTCTGTCTGTCTGTATGTTTCTTACCTTTTCACGCGATAATGGCTGAACGGATTTCGATGAAAATTGGAATATAAGTTAAGTTCGTTGTAACTTAGATTATAGGCTATATGGTATTCAAAATACGTTATTTAAAAGGGGGGTTATAAGGGGGCCTGAATTAAATAAATCGAAATATCTCGCTTATTATTGATTTTTATGAAAAATGTTACATAAAAAAATTGCTTTAAAAATCATTTCCGATAAGTTTTATTCTTTGAAAAATTTTGATAGGACTGATATTTAATGAGATAAATGAGTTTTAAAATTAAAATAACTGCCATCTAAGGCCGTGTAATGAATTAAAAAACAAATGACTTCGTCTATAAGGGGCCTTGGACAGCAACAATCGAAAGCTATGAAAGATAGCCTACAGATAATGTTTCTGCGTTTCTATGAAGTAATATCAGAACCTAAATTAACCGATTTGTATAATTAATTATTAATTCACCATTGGAAAGTGTAGTTTCTCTAGATGGACATAATGCTATAATGTTATCACAGTAACTCCTGAGTGAATCGAGGACAGGTAAGATTAAAATAGCTTCTTATGCACAGAAAACTTGGTAGGCTATTCTGTATATTCGTTTCCTGTATTTCCTAAACTAATTTTTAATGACCAAATGAGTGGTCTCTGGATCAAAATGATCGCATTTTAATTTTTTAATTAAATTTAAATTAAGTAACATAATAAACGATTTATCCTTCTATCAAACACGAATGTTCCCTGGATCAAATGTCCTATTTTAATTATGTAATTACTTTATATTTATTTCTAACGGGTGCAGCGGAGCGCACGGGTACGGCTAGTAAAAAATAAAAATAAATAGATCAAATCTTCATGTATAATATTAAAACGCAAAATCTTCTACAGTCAATTGTTTTTTATTATTGTCTGTTATATTCAACATCGACTTTCACGAGGCCATGGAAATTTTAACACGAAATTAAATTACATTGTTGTTACAGATCATGAAGGCTAAAACTAGATAATTCATACAATAAGTATCTTTACGCAGTCCAGGACCGTATTATGAATTCCTCGATGCAGTTTTGTAGATAGTGAGCAAACTGTTTTATACAACTGAATTCTAGAATTCTTTGAAACTACAAGGATTGCTACCACATAATTTACTTAATATTGAATAACCAATAGTACTATTGTGAAATATTGACCCACCAAAATTATGCACGAATAAGAATTGGTGTGAAAATCTCATACGAAACGTAATACAATTGGCAATATTAACTGCAAAAATAAAAGGAGATGTTTTTATTCCACGTATTGCTAGGATACTCATTCAACTGCAGTTTCAATGCCACAAGCATTTGTAATGGCCATATTAAAATGAAGCTCAAGGATAGTCGCTCAAAGTTGCAGACATTAACTTAAAAACTGCGTGTTTTTCACATCCTCAACTATATTTTATACAAGAAGTTAAAAAAAAAAAAGATTTTACACATATCAATAAGCAATTCAATGATACTTTTGTCATGTTGCTAATGTGGTATGTGAATGTACATAAGCCTACTGAAAATAACATTGTATTAATTCTCAAAATATTGTTGTTCACGTTGCAAATTTAGTATGTTAAGCGTTGTGGAAATAAAAATCTCTTAATTTCTAAAATATCGGTAGGCCTATACGTTTCTCAGAATATTAGTCTTTATGTTAAAAATGACTTATTGCGAGTTTATATTGTATCTGTATTCTGTTTGTAAAATTAGAATTAATATAATATGATCTGAATTTAAGAGATATAGTTTCAAGTTATGTTAAAAAAAAAAAACTGGGTATGATATAAGTGGGTGTACAGCGTTCAGGAGGTAAAAAAATCTTCCAATATAAATTAAATTATATATGTATATATTGATTCAATGCCGAAACTTATCAGAAAGAGGAGAAGGAATTATATTTTCGTTGGATTTTACTTTGTTTATAGTTTGATTTTTCTATTACTTTATTTGTATTTCTGGTGGTGCGGAAGAGAAGGCCTAATGGCCTTAACTACATCAGAATAAATAAATAAATAAATAAATAAATAAATAAATAAAAACGAATAAATAAATAAATAAATTTAAAACAATAGTTTAACGTCAGGCACATGATGAAATGTTTTCTTTTCGGTGCCTGATTTACAACTGTTTTAAATTTAGTTAACTCTGGCAGGCATTTGGCTAAGGAGTTCATTAATTCATGTAAGTGACGTTAAGTAAAGAATCATCTTTAAGGGCGAGGAAAGCTTAGTAAAGACAATTCGTTTTGGTTGTGTATAGTTAGGTTTCCGAGATTTCCGAAAATTTAATAACCGGTTTAATGAAAAATAGAAGCAGAAAGGAAAACCCGGGTAACGCCGGGTACTTTCAGCTAGTTTTTAATAATTGAAAGAGCAAAGAAATACACAATGTAACAGAAGGAGCAGTTATTGCACAATCAGCAGCACGTTTGAAAGATTTAGTTAGATGTAATTTTTATGGCCACTACTGTATACAATATTTGTAACAAATTTTCTGCGGTTTAGAAGTCTGCTAACTTTTCAATAACCCACATGACAAAGGTTATTATTTCATGGAGAGAAAAACAAGTGACTTTTTTGTGTGCATGAAATCGAAAAGTAAATAACATCCCACAAAAATTGAAAAAATAGACAGCTTATATGAGGGCGAATATGAATGTTCATGTAACTTCGTAGAGATATGAGAAGCAGCATAGAATGTCAATCAATATGGTATGGATTGATCAGTGAATCAGTCAAATAATATAACATATGACTGTAAATATGGGGTTTGACAATAAAATGGGGATAAAACTGAATATTTGTGTATAGGGGATATGAGTAAAAATTTGAGTTTGAGTAATAATATAACAATAAAATCATGTACTGAATTCACATATTTAGGAGCGAAATTTTATAATACAGGAAGATATGAAAATATGATAAATTCAAGAATAATTAACGCCCACATTTCTACATAGGACAGGCAGGAAGATCCTTTCACACAAGATATAATGAACATATTAAAGCTATAACCAAACCCTACATCAAATCAAATTATGCAGACCACATTATCAACAATAATCATGACTACAATAATATAGAAACAGATATGGAAATTTTACACATCACACCAAAAAGTTCACAATTAAACATCCTAGAACAGTACGAAATATATAAGCATACAATAGCATACCCACAATATATACTTAACACACAATTGCAGTTCGATACGCACACATTATTCGACGTCATAATACATCATAACACACAAACAGCCAACCCCCACCATAGGAACAACACACCCCCACCCCTACAACCGACAAATGCACATCGCAGAATCAAGATCACCAGTAGTTCAAGAGGCACTGAGGATGACGTGACATAGCGTCGAAACGGGCCGTCTGTCGAAGGTATATACCTTTTTTAACAATTTTAACACTCTTTAACGTATGACCAAGTAAATTTTATGTTTTAACAAAGTGTTAACGAGAACTTTAATCAATGAATAACCAGGAAAGTTACAGAAACACTAAATTCTATTCTATGGCAGAAGAATATCAGGACAAAAAATGATGATATTATATGAATCCATAGTTAAAAGCACATTACTCTATGGATGTGAAGTTTGGCAGATACCTGAGCGTATGAAAAATAAGCTTCTATCTACTAAAATGGATTTTCTGAGAATATCAGCCATGAAGTCGAGAATAGATAGGGTCAAGAAAGAGGATATTAGAAGACTTGTGCATAAAGAGAAAACAGTCATCGAAGAAATACAAAGAAGACAATTAATTTGGTACGGACATGTTCAGCGGATGGAAAACGAAAGACTGCCGAAAACTATCTTGAAATGGGTTCCAAATGGGAGAAGAAGAGGGCAACCGTGAGATACATGGATTAATGAAGTTAAAAATGCTATGTCACAGAGAGAGTTACAAGACGGTGATTGGGAGGACAGAAGAAGATGGCAATCAGGATCTGGAAGGCGACCCTTCTCGCTGTGAAGCCGGATATATATGACTGTAAATACAGGGACATCATTTTATTTTTACTTCAATTTTTATTGTACCTGAGTTTTTGAATGTACTTCACTCTCACCCCTTCTACTAATGAAGTTCAACCGTCCTCCACACAGATCCAAGACCGCATATACAGCCATAGTAGCCTTACGGTCATAGTAAACGGTACGTTCCAGAAATATGTTCGCGTTTTCCAGTGAAGAAAGAGCTTTCAATATTGAATCATTTTCGCACAGGTACTGTCGTCCATTTGCCTACATCGTATCCCGGTTTCCCCCACCAGCTTTTATTCGCCAGCTAGTGGCTGGGCTGTCTTAGCTCTTTTCTGAGAACATTAATTTCTGTTAGGAATTGGACGTCTACGTAATGTTATACAACTGTTTAAAATAACTTAAATAAAAGGGCCTCGTTAAGTAATTAACTGTCACGTGATTTCCTCCCTTTCTACAACCCTACGACATAACCACTTGGACGGACAGTAGATAGTATGTCTGAGTAATTTTATCTTTTCGGATCGGACAGAAGTGAAGATTGAATTTACAGTACGTAAGGTACTCTTTTATAGAGTAGGTACAGAATTATTTCAACATGAGCTACTAGTACGAAGAACGAAACTGGTAATTGGAATTAGGTACAATAGTCTATAGTTCGATAATATGCTCATTAGAATTGAAATCTGTATCGAAATTAACGGTCACCATTTAAAAAATATGTTTAAATATCCATATTATGATTATTTTTCAATTTAACTTCATTCTCTGTATTGTACGCTAATGTGCTGTAGACAATATAATATACACTGCATAGAATACGTCCGCATGGACAGCTCAGTTCGTGAGTAAAAACACTCATTGTTAATACTGTACTGTATTTTGATTAAACAAAAACCTAATGAAAATGATCAAACTCAAAAGCGCAATATTTCCTAGTTTACGTAAATGGATGAACTACTTTTCTTCCCTCCTATACCTACTAAAGCGATTTGTTTGTATACTACGCCAGTATCATCGAACTCCAGTCGTGGAAGTGGGTAACAAACGGCGTCGATCCAGAGATATAGGCAAGTTAATATTAAAAATGTTAGTAAAAATAAAATGATGTCCCTGTATTAATTCATAGAGCTAATGTGATATTTTTCGTTTCGTTAAATGGTGATATAAGTGAATTTCTGCATTAGTACATAATGTTGAAACCTTTGACACGTCTACAGACACGAAATTTTGCTAATGAAGAATGCTACCGAAATGAAATCATACAGCGGTTTTATTTCATGGACTAACTCACGTTTTGAAACATCATTCAAGTTTAATTAACACAGCTATTTACATATGCGACCCTCAAAATTGTCATGAAAAAGTTGTAAAAGTAATTAAACGTGGAAAGTGTAATCCTATTCCGCAATGCGTTATAGTGAAATTAATGATGAGAAAGCTTGGTGGGTGATCACATGTCCTCGGATTCACAGCCTCTCTCCTATATTTGATGACGAATGACACAGAGATTATACTAGAGATGAACAATTAATTACAAACCGCCCGTGGATCCCGGAACAATGTTGCAGCGTTCTTCGTTGAGGAATTATTGGTGTGTATGTCCATTTATTACCTTACACTAATTAAATTTTATCAGCAACTACTGTCGACAGACGATTTGTTTTCAGTTTCTCGGTACAGAAAATATGAAGAGAAAATATCTATTTCCAGATATTCACGGATGGATAGATTAGAAGCGTAGGGTGGAAAAACCCACGCTCAGTTAAGTAACTTATTCTGGCTCGTTGTTCTACCTCCAGAGCTGAACCATCTCGTGGGCGAGAGATGCCGGCATATATTTCCTGGAACCATTTCTTTCAGATACAGTGCTATTTTATTTACCGTAAATGTATGGCCTTAGCAGCACAAATTTACATCCTTTCTTTTCCATCACCAAAGCTATTTACTAGCCTCCTGGAAGACATATTCCGTAAGCTAAAGTGGAAGAAAAGACATGGAATCAATATAAACGGATATCGGCTGACGAACCTAAGATTCGCGGACGACATCGTACTTTTCGCTAAAAACGCCACCGACCTACAAGAGATGATACAGGAACTAAGCGATTGCAGCGCACACGCAGGCCTAAGCATGAACATGGAAAAAACCCAAGTCATGACGAACAGCCTACCACAACCAATCCAAGTCAACGCAACCAGATTACAGTACGTGGAGGAATACATCTATCTGGGCCAATTGGTCGGATTCAAAAGCTGCATGACGAGAGAACTAAAAAGAAGAATTGCATCAGCATGGAGAGCTTTTTGGTCACTGCAATTCATACTCCTTGACAAGAAACTGAACCGCAAACTAAAGCTGGAGGTGCTGCAATCCTGTATCTTCCCAACCTTACTCTACGGCTGTCAGACCTGGAAACTGACCGTGAACCAGAAGACGCAGATTCAGATCTGCCAGCGCAAAATGGAGAGGAAAATCCTAGGACTCTCCCTCAGAGACAAGATTTCCAACACCAGACTCAAGCAGATGACAAACACCAGAGACATGGCACACCAAGGGGAGCGCCTGAAATGGAAATGGGGAGGCCACGTGTCGAGACTCCAAGGCTGCAGATGGGCGCATATTTCCACCACGTGGGACCCACGCATCGGGAGGCGAAACCGAGGAAGACCTGGGACCAGATGGGCGGACTTCTTCAAGAGCCTAGCTGGACCCCTGTGGTCCAGAACAGCCAAGAACCGAGAAGAATGGAGATCGCTACAGTTTGCCAGTATCGAGTGAGAGTGCAAGTGTACACACACGAACGATGAACAAAACTTATATAGAACTGAATCTACCGTCATGCGGATTAGCTCACCGCATGATCTCTAAAGAGCTCCCCTTTTTAGGAGGCCATAGCCCTTCACGGGAAATCCAAAGGCTATTTCATTCATTCATTCATTCTTTTCCATCCTAAGGATAAGTTATTTCGTTCAAATAAATAAGACATAATTTAACCCGCCAGTGGTATTGTGGGGTATGAGTAGAGCCGTGACATCGGCATATTTGTGTTAGTCTGAAGTGAACATATGACGCCGGACAGAATGTAGTCGACGTTTCAAGTACAGGCAGCGTAAGCGAATTTGACACACGCCTAAGCAAGCACGTTCCGTGTTTTGTATACGATTATTGCGTGTTGTACAGGGACATCATTTTATTTTTACTAGCATTTTTAATATTAACCTGGCTATACCTTTGGATTAATGGTTCAGAGCCGGAAACACCGTTTGCTACCCCCTTCCACGATTGAAGTTCGATGATTCTGGCGTAAAACACAAACAATCACTTTACTAAGTATAGGAGGGAAGAAAAGTAGTTCATCCATTTACGTAAACTAGGAGATATCGTAATTTTGAGTTTGATAATTTTCATTAGGTTTTTGTTTAGTCAAAATACAGTACAGTATTAACAATAAGTGTTTTTACTCACGAACTGAGTTATCCATGCGAACGTATTTATTATGCAGCGTATATTATACTGTCTACAGCACATTAGCATACAATGTAGAGACTGAAGTTAAATTAAAAAATAATCATAATATGGATATTTAAACACATTTTTGAAAATGGTGGCCGTTCATTTAGATACAGTCTTTAGTTCTTTTGTGCATATTACCGCACTATAGACTATTGCATCTAATTCCAATTACCAGTTTCGTCCTTCGTACTAGTAACTCATGTTCAAATAATTCTATACCTATTATATAAAAGAGTACCTTACATACTGTAAATTCAATCTTCACCTCAGTCCGACCCGCACAGATAACATTACTCAGACATGCTATCTACTGTCATCCAAGTGGTTATGTCGCAGGATCGTAAAAAGGAGGGAAATCACGTGACAGTTAATTACTTCTATTTAAGTTATTTTAAACAGTTGCGGGTGATGGAAATCGGGATGCGACGTAGGCAAACGGACGACAGTACCTGTGCGAAAATATGATTCAATATTGAAACCTCTTTCGTCACTGGAAAACGCGAACATATTTCTGGAACGTACTATACTCACTAACTCAATACTGTTTGTGTTTACTACGACCTTAAGGCGACTTTGACTGCATACGCTTGGTTCTGTGAGGAGAACAGTTGGAAGATTACTAGTAGAGGGGGTGGGAGTGAAGAACGTTCAAAAACTCAGGTACAATAAAAATTGAAGTAAAAATAAAATGATGTCCCTGTATAATAAAGACAATACAATCAATGTATATAAGGGTTAATATCAGAAATGTCTAAAATGCTGGTGAAATTCAGAATAATTGTTGGAAATCATATTTATATGTCACAAAGTGGTAAAACATAAGTCTGAAAATATGGTTTTTTTTTTTTTTTTTTTTTTTTGCATTACAGTTTTAGAATGCCGAAAACGTAGGCTACAAGGCGTACAATTTTGCTTTGCCTATATTTAACTGCTACATTAATTTATTTATCACATCTATTCTGTACCCTACTTTTCTTGCATTATGTTCGCCTGATTTCGGTTTCTGCTGTAGTAAACAACAATATTCATTTATACAAAATAAACTACAAACATTTGTTAACAGAAGAATGTTTTTGTTTTGCATGTCTCACAGCCATATAATAAGATATAATCACAAACTCAGAACTATGGAAGATAAGAAATCAGAAAGAAATCACAATAGAAACCAAAAGACGAAAGTGGAATTGGATAGGGCACACAATCAGGAAAGAAGATGGAGCAGTAGAAAGAATGGCTTTGGATTGGAACCCCCAGGGTAGTAGAACAAGAGGTTGGCCAAAAAATACATGGAAGAGAACAGTTTTGGAGGAAATTGCTAGGGAGGGGAAAACATGGAGCGAAGTGAAGAAGTTGGCTACAAATAGGGTCCGATGGAGGCACTTGAGAATGCGCTATGCTCCTCATGAGGAGATACAGGAGTTTGATTCATTGATTGATTGATTGATTGATCGATTGATTGATTGAATTTGAAATCTGTGTCATTACTTTAATTAAGTTTTAGTCATGTTATAAACCCGCATACCTTTTATTGTGTGCCTTCACAATTTATTCTCATAATTGATGTTCATACTATAATTTTGTTGTAATACCTTTATAAATTTTGTTGTGGGGACAGCATGTTTGCGACAGAACGGCTAATCAGGAGGATTAAATCACAGCCAGTTTGCGTTGCTTTTGGAGAACCCGATTGCGGTATATCGAAAAACATCTTTTAAGCCTGATAAACTGTCCAAAACGTAACAGCACCACCTATATCGTAATGTTCGCTTAATGCAAAACTAACACTTAAGCTATCGATAAAAAAAAAGAATGTTGATATTTATGAACTAAGCTTATAAATTAAAGTTGGCACCACTGATTTCGTAATGTTAAAAAAAAGACACTTAAACTATCGATAAAAAAAAGGAATGTTGATATTTCTGAACTAAGCGTATAAATTCTGTGGTCGGGAGGAAAAAGATCCTAAGTAAAAATTTTATACTTTTCAGGAGAGCAGTAGAAAGATTGAAATTGGTGTCAATTATAGAGTTCTTTTAATTAAGAGGTTTTCCTGAATATTATTTGTTTATATTTCTTCTAAAATACGTAATGTTGCTCATTTAACACTCTTCTTGATTATTTCCAAAAATAGCTGCACTTAAGATCTTTTAAGACTACAACCCAAACTGAGAAGAATTGAACTATTTAAACATAAGACCTTTTTCATGTCAAAATAAATGAGAAATGTAAATTATTAGGAATATAAAATAGATCTTAAACAATATAGGACTGTTCACCTGATGCTTAAAGTTTTAAAAGGAAAGGGCATCAGTATGTGATAAAATACTAAAATACAAGTTAGACCTTTTTAATAGGGAAGCATGGAAAGTAAACAAGTGATGATTGTAAGGAATAAAGTATTAAATATACTTAAGTCCTTTATTCTGTGTGTGCTCGTTTCAAAAAGTACTTAGGACATTTGGTAACGGTCTATAAATCCAGTCAGGAGTCTTATTTGACTTTAACCGTTTTACCAGATTGTAGAGAATTGTTTCCGCTTTCAGAAAATATAAAAATCTCATTTTCACAAAAAATTGACTTAAGACCTTTTTCCTCCCGGCCACAGAATTAAAGTCGGCACCATTGATATCGTAATGCTCATTTGTCTGTTTCAGTACCTACATCTACTAACGAACGTTTTCTACAGCAACACGGTCATAAAAATTGACAGTTATTGAAACCAAAAGAAAAAATAAGTGAAGTGTTTAATTATCGAAAATTACAGATTTGGCGAAGTTTTAAATTTTTATGAACATCAAACAAGGTGCCATTACTGTCACTGAAGTATAGCCATATTTTTAACTAAACCGTGGACACAGTCCTAAGCATGTGAAAATTGGGAAGGAAAATGCGGCTATGTATTACAACAAGAATATACACACCCCTAAGTCAGTCACCACGTGTTACTGAGTCTTGCCGCAGACATGCCCTTGAAACTAGCAGAACCATGCTGCAAACGGGTTGCCTTTTTTTTGACGCAAAAAGATTATGTTTCTATAAATTTACCGCAAACGTGCTTCCCCGTTTGTTGTATGAATCCTTCGTAGACGGCAAGTACGGTACACGAGTGCATTGACAGTGACTGTATAAACACTGTTTATTAATGCATACATACTTTTAGCTACGCTGCATACACATTTCCGGAGAGCCATTCTGAAGCAACCCATCAAAGGTACATTAGAGTATACGTAGGGTTAGAACGTGGGTGGAGGCAGCACGAAGGGAAATTGACTCATCTACCAATATTCCTTCTCTCTACTGCTATGATGACAGGTTTTCCTGTAGCGTCGTACGTTAATCTGCTATTGCCCATCACACGCGGAATTGACAGATTCACTTTAAAATATGTTCAATGATAATTTGCTAGTCAATTACGTGGCCCTCTGCTGCAGCACTGTTCCTGCTAATTAAAAGGATCAATATTTTATTTGTAAAACAAACGAATGTATTCTTTCTAACGTTATACATATTGTTACAATCTGTGTAATGTTTTTCGTGTAACGATCCTTAATGCTTATCACTAAAGTCCGGATTTCTAAGCGCAATCAAACAGTGAATTAAGCAAGCAAATAAGCAAGAAAAATGGTGGAAATAAGCATCAAATAAGCAAAAACGAATACACGGAAACAGTAAAATAAGCACGAAAAATGGTGAAAATAAGCACCAAATAAGCAAAAAAGAATAAACGGAAACAGTAAAATAAGCCCGAAAAATGGTGAAAATGAGCACCAAATAAGCAAAAACAAATACACGGAAACAGTAAAATAAGCACGAAAAATGGTGAAAATAAGCACCAAATAAGCAAAAACGAATACACGGAAACAGTAAAATAAGCACGAAAAATGGTGAAAATGAGCACCAAAATAAGTAAAACTGAATACACGGAAACAGTAAAATAAGCACGAAAAATGGTGAAAATGAGCACCAAAATAAGTAAAACTGAATACACGGAAACAGTAAAATAAGCACGAAAAATGGTGAAAATGAGCACCAAAATAAGTAAAAACGAATACACGGAAACAGTAAAATAAGCACGAAAAATGGTGAAAATGAGCACCAAAATAAGTAAAAACGAATACACGGAAACAGTAAAATAAGCACGAAAAATGGTGAAAATGAGCACCAAAATAAGTAAAACTGAATACACGGAAACAGTAAAATAAGCACGAAAAATGGTGAAAATGAGCACCAAAATAAATAAAACTGAATACACGGAAACAGTAAAATAAGCACGAAAAATGGTGAAAATGAGCACCAAAGTAAGTAAAACTGAATACACGGAAACAGTAAAATAAGCACGAAAAATGGTGAAAATGAGCACCAAAGTAAGTAAAACTGAATACACGGAAACAGTAAAATAAGCACGAAAAATTGTGAAAATGAGCACCAAAATAAGTAAAAACGAATACACGGAAACAGTAAAATAAGCACGAAAAATTGTGAAAATAAGCACCAAAATATGTAAAAACGAATACACGGAAATATGATGATAATTTATTTGTTTCTTAGAACTTTTACCTTATTGAATTCTGTTGCAGTATACAAGGAAGGTCATCCTGAGATTTTCCTGTGTGAAGCTATCTGGATTTAATGTTCCTAATTATGTCAGGTGAAGAATAAAATGCTTGCAGCTCTGAATTGTGTAAATTTATCCATTCTCCTGTAACTTCATCCCTCTTAGCCCCAAATATTATTTATGTCATATTGGAAGACAAAAATGAGCACTTTCTCTTGCTGAGTGATAACCGCCGCAAGGAGTGCAAGACCGATAAAGAAAATACCATGGCAATACCTACCTACAAAATCGTATACATTCCACACTGCAATGTCTTGACGAATTGAGATAAAGCTATTCTTGTCATTTATAGAACATTGTAACTAAAAGATTAACTTTAAGAGTTCGCTTCTTTTGATAATATATATTTACGCTGTAACAAGAACCATGTTTTTGTAATAGTGCTTAGTAGAATATTTATTCGCGAAGGACGGACTTACTTCTGCCTCAAGTTTGAGTTTCAGTGACAGATTGATGTCGCATCCGACAGATGATTAAGATGCGGCCCGGTCCTATGACCGAGGAAACCGTTTTTATTCAACGCCGTTATCGCCGGGATTTGAACCCGGCTCCTCCATAGTAAACTAGCGTTGTCAATTGAGCTACCAAGGCGGCTGTATATTATAATACAACTTGTTTCCGAAAACTCTTTAGCAGCTCTGATAAATCTTAATGTAATGTAATAATGAACTGCTAAAATTAGTTTCTGTTTTAATCCATACATTAATTCATTCCCTGCATTACCGAATATAAAGGAACTAAGAATTATGGGCTTAGAGATTTTAAATGTTTATAGGTTAATATTCGAAAAAAAATGGCTTGGATAAAAGCAGCCACTTTAAATCCCGACGGATAACGCCGCTGAATTCACGGTTGTCAGTTCCGATCCTATTTATCGCATTTTCTCGTCGACCCTTTTACCCTCTTCAAATAACCTTTCACCTCCCAAAATCAATTTACCATGAACAAAGTAATACTATTGATCGTAATACATCAGACTGCCCTCCCAAAATGTTTTGGAAACCAAAATGTTTTTATTTAAAAACCAGCCGCTTTCTCTCACTTTTCCACTAACTTATGAAATGTTGAATCATATGGTTGTTGAATACCAGGATACTACCGTATACATACAGTATAACACGATACATTTGTACGATTTCTTCCTTGATTAAAAGTATCTATTACCCAATCTGATTACTATATTCTTACCACATCTACTTATCCATTTATGCATTCATTCTTCCCTCACTCCTGCAATAGTCTACGCATAAAGGCTGGTTCACAATAAACCGGAAACGGAAACGAGAATGAGAACGGAAATATTGTTAAAATATATTTAAAGGTGAGCATTCACAATTAACTATTGTGAATGCTCACATTTAAATACATATATTTTAACATTATTTCCGTTCTCGTTCTCTTTTTCGTTCCCGATTTATTGTGAACCAGCCTTAACCTTTCTGTCGATCTCTCTGTGTACCTATTTGAGTCTATGAGTTTGTCCTTGCCTACATTCCCGCATTCACCAATCCTTTCATGTCCACCCTCCCGCCCAACCTTCCTTCTATCCATCCATCCATCCATCCATCCATCTCTACCCTTCCATCCATATCCATTAATCTATCTGTATTCTTATATTCATATTAATGAGTCCAATTATTCATCCACTCAGATACATCCACACATCAATATATCCGTCCCTCACTCCTACAATAGTCTACAGAGGCTGGTTCACAATAAACGGGGAACGGAAACGGGAACGAGAACGGAAATATTGTCAAAATAAATCTATTTCCGTTCTCGTTCTCGTTTTCGTTTTATTGTAAACCAGCCTTAAACCTTTCTGTCGATCTCTCTGTGTACCTATTTGAGTTTACTACTTTGTCCTTACCTATATTCCCGCATTCACCAATCATTTCATGTCCACCACCAACCCGTCCAATCTTCCTTCTATCTGTCTGTCTGTCTGTCTGTCTGTCTGCCTGTCTGCCTATCTATCTATCTATCTATCTATCTATCTATCTATCTATCTATCTATCTATCTATCTATCTATCTATCTATCTATCTATCTATCTATCTATCTATCTATCTGTCTTTCTGTCTGTCTACCTACCTACCTACACATCTGTCTATCTACACTTCTGCCTGCCTACCAACCTACCTACCTACCTACCTACCTACCTACCTACCTACCTACCTACCTACCTACCTACCTACCTATCTATCTATCTATCTATCTATCTATCTATCTATCTATCTATCTATCTATCTATCTATCTATCTATCTATCTATCTATCTATCTATCTATCTATCTATCTATCTATCTATCTATCTATCTATCTATCTATCTATCTATCTATCTATCTATCTATCTATCCATCCATCCCTACCGTTCCATCCATATCCATGAATCCATTTATATTCTTCTATTCATATTCATCCACACATCATTATACTATGCCCGTAAAAATTTTATATAACTTTACATTCACTAACGCATAAATTATATAATTGGGACGTTATATGACGTGATACAGAGAAAAAGAAAGATTCCTATGACCGATATCTATCTATCTATCTATCTATCTATCTATCTATCTATCTATCTATCTATCTATCTATCTATCTATCTATCTATCTATCTATCTATCTATCTATCTATCTATCTATCTATCTATCTATCTATCTATCTATCTATCTATCTATCTATCTATCTATCTATCTATCTATCTATCTATCTATCTATCTATCTATCTATCTATCTATCTATCTATCTATCTATATCTATCTATCTATCTATCTATCTATCTATCTATCTATCTATCTATCTATCTATCTATCTATCTATATATCTGTCTGTCTGTCTGTCTATCTGTCTGTCTGTCTGTCTACCTACCTACCTACACATCTGTCTATCTACACTTCTGCCTGCCTACCAACCTACCTACCTACCTACCTACCTACCTACCTACCTACCTACCTACCTACCTACCTATCTATCTATCTATCTATCTATCTATCTATCTATCTATCTATCTATCTATCTATCTATCTATCTATCTATCTATCTATCTATCTATCTATCTATCTATCTATCCATCCATCCATCCATCCCTACCGTTCCATCCATATCCATGAATCCATTTATATTCTTCTATTCATATTCATCCACACATCATTATACTATGCCCGTAAAAATTTTATATAACTTTACATTCACTAACGCATAAATTATATAATTGGGACGTTATATGACGTGATACAGAGAAAAAGAAAGATTCCTATGACCGATATCACATAAAATGTGTGTAACATTTACAATGGATAAATAACCACATAATTATAGAGTATTAATAATATCCACTGTGAAACTATACGACATGTAAACGACATAATCTACGAAAAAATACTGATGGAAGAGCATAAATAACTGAAGAAAAAGTCAAGTAATGTATTTCTGCAACTGTCGAAATTTTCCCAGAAAAAATTGTGTTTTATGAGCCAAAGTTCTTTTTAATGAGAACAGTCATTATTTAGTTTGCTCCATACATTTACGTTCAATCGAAACGTAAACAATCAGTATTGGATTACTATCAAACTTAAAAACTTGGTTGACCAGTGCTTAGTATTGGCTGCAAGAATAACCATCATTTAAATACGTTAGTTACGTACAATGTAAGCAAGACGGGCGTCATAATACTCATATTTATAAATTGCGTTAGAAAAACGTATGAAGACATAGGATCCATATACAGGGCTCCTACAAAAGACCTTTCCGGTTTCGAACACATGTAATTTACGTTCTATGAATCTGAGGTGCATGAAAATAACACCACTGGAAACAAAAACTCAAAAAGTTTAGTTGTGGCATCATTGTTTTCCTAGTTGGTAACAGTGCCTCATAATAGCATATATACTCATACTCATCCTCTTTCCACAATAGCCCTGCCAAGACTCTGGAATTCGTTACCTGCTAGCATCAGGGACTGTCGAAATAAAATTGAATTCAAACGCAAACTTACTAGGCAGTTGGTCAGTAATTGAGACTCGTTCAGACACGGTTTCTTGTAAATAGTTCTCTTAATCTATCACAAAATATTTCAATATCCGGTAATTTCATCACTATAGATTTATGTTATTGTAGGTTTAATTTGTAATTCAGTAAATACAAAAATATTCTTTGTTCTTAACTTCTTAGATAAAATGTCTAGCTTTCATTAAACAGGTAATCTTGTCGTACTTTAATTTTTATTGTAATTGTAATTGTAAATTTAATATTAATTGTAATTTTATTGTTCGTATTATAGTTTTAATCCCCTGGTAGAGGGGCAGAGAAGGCCTGACGGTCTTATCTCTTACTTACTTACTTATTGGCTTTTGAGGAACCCGGAGGTTCATTGCCGCCCTCGCATAAGCCCGCCATTGATCCCTATCCTGAGCAAGATTAATCCAGTCTCTACCATCATATCCCACCTCCCTCAAATCAATTTTAATATTATCTTCCCATCTACGTCTCGGCCTCCCTAAAGGTCTTTTTCCCGCCGGCCTCCCAACTAACACTCTATATGCATTTCTGGATTCGCCCATTCGTGCTACATGTCCTGCCCATCTCAAGCGTCTGGATTTAATGTTCCTAATTATGTCAGGTGAAGAATACAATGCGTGCACCTCTGCGTTGTGTAACTTTCTCCATTCTCCTGTAACTTCATCCCTCTTAGCCCCAAATATTTTCCTAAGAACCTTATTCTCAAACACCCTTAATCTCTGTTCCTCTCTCAAAGTGAGAGTCCAAGCTTCACAACCATATAGAACAACCGGTAATATAACTGTTTTATAAATTCTAACTTTCAGATTTTTTGACAGGAGACTAGATGACAAAAGCTTCTCAACCGAATAATAACGGGCATTTCCTATATTTATTCTGCGTTTAATTTCCTCCCGAGTGTCATTTATATTTGTTACTGTTGCTCCAAGATATTTGAATTTTTCCACCTCTTCGAAGGATAAATCTCCAATTTTTATATTTCCATTTCGTACAATATTCTGGTCACGAGACATAATCATATACTTAGTCTTTTCGGGATTTACTTCCAACCCTATCTCTTTACTTGCTTCAAGTAGAATTTCCGTGTTTTCCCTAATTGTTTGTGCATTTTCTCCTAACATATTCACGTCATCCGCATAGACAAGAAGCTGAAGTAACCCGTTCAATTCCAAACCCTGCATGTTATCCTGAACTTTCCTAATGGCATATTCTAGAGCAAAGTTGAAAAGTAGAGGTGACAATGCATCTCCCTGCTTTAGCCCGCAATAAATTGGAAAAGCATCAGATAGAAACTGGCCTATACGGACTCTGCTGTAAGTTTCACTAAGACACATTTTAATTAATCGAACTAGTTTCTTGGGAATACCAAATTCAATAAGAATATCATATAAAACTTCTCTCTTAACCGAGTCATACGCCTTTTTGAAATCTATGAATAACTGATGTACTGTACCATTATACTCCCATTTTTTCTCCACCACCTGTCGAATACAAAAAATCTGATCAATAGTCGATCTATTACGCCTAAAACCACACTGATGATCCCCAATAATTTCATCTAAATAAATAAATACTAATACTAATACTAATAAACAAATTTGTTCATTGTTTAGGCAAAATGGCTGCTATAGAGAACAGAAAAGCTTTCTGTGTGCTTGATTTTCATGTGACCCAGACGGTTGTTAATTTTCAACGTGATTACCGAACTAAGTTTGACGCAGATTCACCAAGTGAGCCTACAATCCGTAAATGATACAGTAACTTTAAGGCAAGATTCTTCGCAAGCGCTTGCGTTTTCATCTGTACCGACTACAGTTGCTGCAAGCCCAAAAACCAGAGGACAAAGTGCTACGAAGAAATTTATACACAAGTATGCAGACTTTAATATAAAATGATGATGAATTTATTCGTTCCGTGGTGTTTTCTGAGAAAGCCATTTTTCATCTTTCTGGTAAGGTTAACAGACATAACCTCAGAATCTGGGAGTCGGAAAATCCGCGTAACTACGTGGAACTTGACTATAGGCCGTGTTACCAGGGGGGGGGGGACACATTGAATATCTTTACGGTAAGGAACTAAACTTTTTGAGTTTCTCTTTCCATTGGTGCTATTTTCATGCTCCTCAGATTCATAGAACGTAAATTACATGTGTTCAAACCGGAAAGGTCTTTTGAAGGAGCCCTGTATTTACTTACTGTAAGTTAACAATGTATCTGCAACATACAAACCAAAACCATCTTCCTAAAAATGTTGAGAGTCAAGCATTTACGTATAAATGCAAAAATTTCTCCCGCAGGAATTGCACTCTTTAGAGTACTCTTATGCAGGACCTGAAATGACAAGCTGTGTGTCGCTTTGTAGATAGTTCCACAGTTAATTTCTGTATAACTATATTAAAAGTCTGCTGATGATAATTGTGTGAAATTTAGTATTCATACTTATGTCGAGAACTTCACTCTTTTTGTCACCTCTAATAATTGTCTATTATGAAAGTGGAACCAGAGTTCGAGGTTCATATTGTAGCCAAGTGCACCTCGGGGAAATCTAAAGGGTGAATGGTCCTTACAAATTTAATTTCCTTATGTTCGTGCTGTATAAAACAAAAGTATAAATAAAATTTAACATGAACTTTTAGCAACATAGTTTCGTACATGTTTAGAGAAAATTTCTAAAAGAAACAAAGAATTATTAAAGTAAAAATATAATTTGAGCTCATATAATTTCTTTCAATACTATGCTGATAAATATGCATATTATGTTCATCTATAAGTAACATTTTCATTAGAATGAAATAGGGTTCATTTTTTTGAGTGCGAGATAATGACCAGAAACGGTTTTGATTCTCCTCATTAATTTACACTCAATCCCTACCAGATTATCTAAGACGTCTGACCAACAAAATGGATGTATGTATAATTCGTGTTGCCATTTTAATTCTCATTCCACTTTTTTCCCGTTATTGAAATGCCTTTATCTCGCCTAAATTTTTTCAACTCTACGGTTAATTTAACATGTTACTATTTTCACTCAGTTTTAATATTGAATCGTCTTCATTAATTCTAGGCCTACTTGTTATTTCCCATTTTAATAATAATAATAATAATAATAATAATAATAATAATAATAATAATAATGATTTATTTTAGCTGGCAGAGTTAAGGCCGTAAGGCCTTCTCTTCCACTCAACCAGCAAAAAGTGTATATACATATGCATGAACTTACAAAGAATTCAACAATTTGATTAAGTGAGAGTTACATGTATACAAGAGTTATATACGAATTAAACAACAAAATACTATGAACTATTAATTAGACACTGAAATAAACTGTGTAGCAGAATTAAGCTAAAATACATACAATTTTAATATATTTCAAATAATATTAGGTAATAGAAAGAGATTATTATGAGACAATTTTGAAAATACAGCACTATCAGGATGATGTCTAAAGAATGAAGTAACACTGTAGTCAGTGATAGTTTAAATCAGTAAGATTGGAGTGAAATGCTAATAAGGTTATCTTTTAATCTGTTTTTAAAGGTGTTTATTGTCTTGCAGCCCCTAATGGATTTTTACACTTTGCATACCAGCAGAAATCTTCTACGACAAGGTTTTCATTAATTTGAGTATTTAAGTATTTAACTGGAATTGAGCCAGTAATATGTAACAATTGTGCTGCCACTATTTAATGTCTTATTCTGTTTGCATATGTAATATACAGAGTGATTCAGAGGAAAGGTAAAAAAAATTGGGATACGATATCTTAGGCCATTTTGAGTGAAAAAGTTCATATGAATATAGGTCCTTTTTCGAACGATGGCGGAGCTAGATGCATTTTTTTTGGTAAAACGTCTCGCACCAATGTGAATCAGACGTTACCATATGCTGCTGGCGTGAGACAAGGTCAAGGTCGCAATGAATGACGTAACATTGGAATCTGCATTGTGAACGATGTAGATAAGAGGAAGAAACCGGGTGGTGGGGCATTACAAATGTCCAATCGCCTGCCCTTGACTGATGTAATGACACAGAACCCGCAGATAACACAAATAGCCTACACTATCATCAATTCACAGCAGTTCAGTCAGCTACCTAGAGTACAGTAGTTATACAGGTACAGTTATCGGAAGTGTTAAGTTGTGTTTTTCAAGATGCCTTATAAATTTTCGACTACAGAATACACCGATATTGTGTATGTTTATGGTTTGTGTGATGGAAGTTCATTGCGTGCCGTCGCTGAATATGAACGACGCTTTCCGAACAGAAGGATACCATATCGAAGAGTACTTACTGTCTATTGGGTTGGATGAAAGACTTGGTATAGCAAAGGAAGGGGGAAACAAGAGAGGCGCTAATCGACCGTATTTTGGATGCGGCATAAAGACAGCCACGTGCAACTCTCCCGCGCGATGAGCGAGATTCACGCCCGAGCGCAACAGTGCATTGAAGCAAAAGAAGGTACCTTTGAAAATGTGCGAAAACATCGACTCCGACGTCTGGAATATTAGGTATGTATGAATACATGAATATAAACTTTAAATTTGTCCGTTATCTGTCTCTAAATGCGAGTTAGTAAAATGGAATCTTAGACGTTTTTGTGAAATCAAAGAGCCATATCTCCGTAACCGTTTGAAAACGGACCTATATTCATATAAACTTTTTGACTCAGAATGACTTCAGAGTTCACATCCTAAATTTTTTACCTTTCCTCGTGAATCACTCTGTATAAATATTGTAATGCAATAATAAAGTTAATGTTCATTTATTCGAATTATATTCAATGTCTTGCTAATTAAAAAACCGCCACTGCACGGAACCTGTACTCCGTTACCACACACTCGGGACAAGCGAGCTAGCTATGGAGATGCACAGTGCAATCAGTTGAAGACTACTATTTTACTATTTTACGACATACTAGCCATATGAAAGTAACGTAATTAATTGGCCGAAGACGTTAGTCTCTGTTTGAAAACAAATGAGATAGTTTTGGCGCAAACCACGAAAAAAAAGAAGCAAATTATTGCAGAAAAATGAGTTAGATTCAAAACTAGGGGAGAGTCGGGTAGTATCGGACATCGGGTAATATCGGACAGTGAGTTTCTTTCATCAACAACACGATGATAGTACCTAATTGACATGGTTACGTCTCTGTGATGTCGCATAGAGAAACATAACCATGTCATTCAGGTACTATCATATGGTGGTAGATGAAAGAAACGCACTGTCCGATACTACCCGATGTCCGATACTACCCGACTCTCCCCTATATCCCTAAGTATTTAGAATGCATTATCAACCCTAAAAATGAGAGATTACATTATTTTACATCTTGATTTGGAGTACTGTACGTTCAAAAAATATTTTCTGTTGAAATCGTGTTCTTGTTGAACTGACAATTGGGGATCGCTACTCAAAAATATGATATTTGTTATCAAATATCTTCTTCCTTTTCTAGATTTCCATTAACTTATTACCTTGAGAGACGGTGAGTTTCAATGAAAGATGTCTTGAATCTTGTACCAATCAGTTAATGAAAGACTAACAAATCTATACAGAGTGTCCCAAGTGCACCTATTATAATTTTTTGTTTGGATAGTTATTGGAATTTTTGTTTTTGAGAATCATGTTAGAACGAGGGGCTAACAAGAGCGTAGAGATTTGGTGCATTTAACTACATTATGGTACAATATATATGTGATGTCATCAATTTTTCAAATAGCACTACATACTTTAATCATGTTACATTTATTACACACATTAAGACGAGTTCAAAAATGTATCACAATGTCACCTTCGCAATCAATAACAAAAACAAAATCCAAAATGAATGCCATCAGAATGTGCCGTTTGTTGTGGTGTCCCATTCATGTTGTGCATTAACTTACACAAAACGAAAGACGACTGACGTCCATACACGTCGTGTGTTGTGTGATTGCTGTCTAACATGTAAACAAACCACAACATCTGTCGACGCCACAATCCACGTACAGTGGCCTGTACGTTCTCCGGACCTGTCGCCACTTGATTTCTTCCTATGGGGAACTGTAAAGGACAGTGTGTACCAGAACATTCTGACAACACCAGACGACATGCAGCAACGCATTTGACAGGCTTGTGTGTTCATTCAGCCAGCAACATGCCGGGCAGTCATACGTCTTTCGGAGAACGCCTTCGAATGTGCATTAATGTGAATGGTCACCATTTGGAACATCTTCTGTGACTGTCAAAGCATACCATTATCACATTGGAAGTACATTTTTGTTTTCTTATTGTTGATGTTATTGATTTGGAAGGTGACATTGTGATACATTTTTAAACTCGTCTTAATTTTTTATTTATTTTATAATTTTATAATTATTTATTATTATTATTATTATTATTATTATTATTATTTTACACAGTCATTACTTTATTTTTCCATTAACACTAATATCTAGGTAATTGTCATTGTCTCAATGTAACACGTGCTGTGATGATCACACTAATTCTATTATTCCTGTAGTTGTGAGATTATATTCATATGTATTAATTCTTTTTTTTTAAGTTAATACTTGTATACTAGAATGTATTTTCCTGTTTGTGATTATGTATTCAGTCTCTTTTTTATTATATATATTTTTTTTATTATTGTTATTTTAAAGTTAATACTGATTGTGTATATGTATTCAATCTCTCTTCTTACTTAATTATGTTTATTATTATTTTTAAGTTAACATTTGTATACCGGTATGTATTTTTCTGTATGTGATTTGATCCTGCTTGAGTGGAAGAGAAAACCTGGTGGCCTTAACTCTGCCAGGGAAAATAAAAACTATTATCATGTGTAATCAATGTAACATGATTAACGTACGTAGTGCTATTTGAAAAATTGATGACGTCACGCGTGTATCTTGTACCATAATGTAGTTACACGCACCAAATCTCCACACTCATGTTAGCCCCTCGTTCTAAGATAACGCTCAAAAACAAAAATTCCAATATCTATCCAAACAAAAAGGTTATAATAGGTGCACAAGGTAAATGGGACACCCTGCATACTTCGTAGCAGACGACTGACCAATGGCTAGTGATGGCAGGAATAATCTAGATTGAAGGTAATTGTTTAATAATACTGTGATAATCAATTTAGGCCTATGTCTGTTTTGGTATGCAGTCAGAGAGTTGTATCCCTCAATACATATCCTTTATGTAGGTCTGTTACATTGAGCTATGTAATTTAGATAATTGCCCAATTTACATATGGTAATAAAGCGTAAGATCAATTAATTAGGATATCCTTTCCAAAATCTGACAAACATGAATAATTCTGAGAGTCTCGTTTAGAATATCTTTGGTCACGTATACACAAATATCATCACAATGCGTAATATCGACTTTACATATCGTTACTTACATGCATATCGATATCCACAGTCGTTCTCGATTTATTGTGAATCAAAAATCCTCACGTTCACGTTCTTCTCTTTCCGTTCTCGTTCTGGTTCTCGTTTCCGGTTTATTGTGGACTAGCCTTTAGAATGAAATTCCGAGTTTATACCGAAACAAACTGAACCATAAACACAAAATAATCTTAAAATTATAACGAAAGACATCGTAAATATACAGGGACATCATTTTATTTTTACTAACATTTCTAATATTAACCTGGCTATACCTTTGGATTAATGGTCGAGAACGGAAGCACAGTTTTCTACCCCCTTCCACGACTGGAGTTCGATGATACTGGCGTAAAATACAAATAAATCACTTTACTAGATATAGGAGGGAAGAAAAGTAGTTCATCCATTTACGTAAACTAGGAAATATCGGGATTTTGAGTTTGGTAATTTTCATTAGGTTTTCTTTAATCAAAATACAGTACTGCATTAACAATAAGTGTTTTTACTCACGAACTGAGCTATCCATTCGAACATATTCATTATGCAATGTACATTATACTGTCTACATTATGCTGAAACTAACATCTGTCCATTCTTATTATTATCATTAATTTATCTAAATACTGGGTGTTCATTTCAAAGTGTGCCATGACGTCACTGTTGTTGGGTCACCGATTTGAAGCGAGTTTCAGCTGATATGTTAGAGAAGTTGCCTATTATTTAAGGCTGAGAACTTGAGAACGTGTACGGTATAACTTGAACGTCGTAGCAACAGATGGCGGTCTGTACGGTCTGTGTGCTACCATAACCTCTTTCGAACTGTGTTTTGCGCCGGCAAGTCGTACGCAGGGTATTTGTTATCGGTTGCGTACGGTAACATTCCACAACACAAATGAAATGCTCCGTGTCCATGTTGACCGTCGAAGTTAATGTCAACAAATACGTAAGTAATCGCCTTAACCCTCTCCCCATATCCCGACAGTACGTATTTCCAAACAGTTCACATTCCTGCCACTACCGGCGTTATCGTACGTATCGGTACGTACTCTTCACAATGAACGCCGTACTTGCTAGCCATCTTCTCTGCCTCTTAGGTTATACACCTGAGCTGCGGAAGTGTAGGAAGATTGAATTCTCTAGGCTCATCAACTAGCCACATGACGGCATACAGCGAGCCAAGACACAATTTGAACTGAACACCCAGTAGATTTACAAAACCTCTAATGGCAATTACATTAATATTCTCATTATAGCAATATATTTTAGATGTATATATATTTTTTTTCTCCCTGTAACATAGTTCTAGTAAGCTCATATTAAATTAATTTTCATCATTTTACTAGCTATCTCAAATCTCAAATTAATTATAATTGATTGAATTAAATTAGCTCATAAATTAAGTTACTATTTTACCTTATAGGTTTAAGTTATCTAAATTTAAATAAATATGTAGTCTACTAGTCGTTAAAACTTATCTGAAGAATATTGCTGGAGAACCTTTTAAGGCTTTATGGCCTTAACTCTGCCAGCGAAAATAAAACATTATTATTATTATTATTATTATTATTATTATTATTATTATTATTATTATTACTACATCACATTAGCGTACAATATAGAGAATGAAGTTAAATTGAAAAATAATCATAATATAGATATTTAAACACAATTTTGAAAGTGGTGGCCGTTCATTTCGATACACGCTTCAGTTCTTTTGTGTATATTATCGCACTATAGACTACTGTACCTAATTCCAATTACCAGTTTCATTCTCCGTACTAGTAACTCGTGTTGAAATAATTCTGTACCTACTCTATAAAAGAGCACCTTACGTACTGTAAATTCAATCTTCACTTCTGCCCGATCCGAAAAGATAAAATTCCTCAGACATGCTATCTACTGTCCGTCCAAGTGGTTTTGTCGCAGGATCGTAGAAAGGGGGGGGAATCACGTGACAGTTAATTAATTATTTTATTTAAGTTATTTTAAACAGCTATTTATACAATTAGACGTACAATTTATAATAGAAATTAATATTCTCAGATAAGAGCTAAGACAGCCCAGCTACTAGCCTTAGAGGGGAAGCAGAAACAGGTGGGGGGAAACCGAGATGCGACGTAGGCAAACGGACGACAGTACCTGTGCAAGAATATAATTCAATATTGAAAGATATTTCGTCACTGGAAAACGCGAACATATTTCTGGAACGTACTGTACTCACTAACTCAGTAGGCCTACTGTTTGTGTTTACTATGACCGTAAGGCGACTTTAACTCTATCCGTTTGGTTCTGTGTGGAGAACGGTTGGAAGTTTTAATAGTAGTAGAGGGGGTTGGAGTGAAGTACATTAAAAAACTCAGGTACAATAAAAATTGAAGTAAATATAAATTATTGTCTCCCTGTATAAGTAAAAGACACTTCCGTACGCTGTGTAAGACTGTACGAAATAATAAATAATGTTACGCAGAACTTTAAGCCTATAGTGAAGTTTCGCAAACAAGTTCGGTTAGACCAGGCCTGCACAAGATTTGCGCTCTCCGAGCCGGCTCATAGCTCATGAGCGGAATGCGGATATTAGCTGCGCTCCGTATAAGGGTGAACTGGAAGAAGGAGTGATCTCGTACAAAATATACACAAAAGGAAACACAGTACTAGGAAGAGTGTTTATGAAATGAATTCCCGTTCAGTGTTTGCAAAACTATCTTGGGCTATTATTAATTAATAAAGGAATATTTATTTTACAGTAATAATAGAAATTCTATAGCTACATAAATGTACAATATCATTTTGTTATATTTTTATTTATCAGTACATCAAAACGAGGTTTTACGCTGTTGGCAGTTGAAAGGAACAGTAGTCTACTGATCGTAATGAAACATCAGTTACAGATGTTCGATGTCTGCCTTTATTAAGTTGATTATAGAAAACAGTTGCTCACAAATATAAATTTTCACAGCCAGCCTGTGTAGTTGTGGATATTATTGCTAATGTTTAGTCTTGTAAAACTCAACCAGGCTAGTAGTATTATTCAAACGATCTTTAGCCCTTAGGTCACATTGAAGATCAATAAGTTCGAGCTGTAAATCGTTAAATGTTAAATGTTATGTTCCGTCTTTTAGATTCCTCCATACTGTACAATAGCAGTAGGAAAGCAGCGTTAAACAGTTACTGAGAATAGGCCTACACACTGCACTCCACTAGATAACTGATTGGTCGTTTACCTCTCCTCTGCCTATAGCAAGTCTATGTCATTCTGACGTATCTTCCTCTCCGTTTCGGCGAGCGGTAAACACAGCTCTCGCGCTCGTTGAGCGCTGTTTGTGCTGGTATGGGTTAGAGTCCAGACGTCTCCAAAAGTGTACTCGCGAGTAAGCCCCTGAACGGAACCGAAGCCAGTACGTAATGAGCCGCTCCGCCTCACCTATCCCACCTGTTCTGTACTCAATGTTTATGCGCAAACGAAGAGCAGTGGTGGACTGCCATTATCATTGTGTTGGTCGGAGTGTTCCACCGTTTCACAATGTCTTCTAATCATGGACGTGGTACATTCACGAATGAATGGGAAGAGAAACTTTTTTGTGTTAGTGGGGAGAATGTAAAATGCTTAATTTGTTGGAAAATTCTTAAGGGTGTGTTAAAATTCAACATGCGACGACAATACTCGACTCTTCACGAAGAATATCATACAATTACAGGCATGTTGGACACGTGAAAATAATTTTATTTATATTGGGGCTATCTGTATAACTGTTGGTTATACATAATGATCAGTATATTACAATACGTTTACACTCAGTTCCGCATGACAAACATATAGTTTTTCGTTTAATTTTAGGTGAGATGTGTAGACCTACAAATATTTTGATGAATAAAAAAAACAAGATAAATACTAACAAAAATCACACACGTGTCCTCAGTATTAAAGAAAAAATCTTCTTGCTAGCTCTGTTCTAGCCAGGAATATTGGAAAATCAATGAAGCCCTTTACAGAAGCATCATTTGTAAACTCGTGAATACAGGACGTTACTAAAATACTGTGTCTAGAACAAAGTCAAAGTTTAAGAAAGTTAAATTGTTTCCAATTACAGTTCAGAGAAGGAATTTCAAGATTGTAAATGTAATTGAATCTGAAGTCGAAACCACAATTAACCAGTTTGTAGCTTACTCATTTGCATTGGACGAAAGCACAGATAGAAATGACAAAGCTCACCTAGTCATTTTCATCCGAGGAGTTAATGAACATTTTACTCTGTCTGAATGTCTTCTAGATGTAATTACAAAATACAACTGGAGAAGAACTTTTCCAGGCTCTAAAGGCACCATAGAACAGAAGAGGTTGAATTTGCAATGGCTTGTGACAATAGCAACAGACGGGGCTCCAGCTTCATAGTATGTCAAAATAATATACAAACGTTTGATATTTCTTATTCTTTTGATGTTATTATTTGTAAACATAAGCAGACCGTTGCCGCGATCCTCCACTGACCGCTTCCATCTGTTGAGATATGAGTCTCTTCCCCTGCTCTAGCCTTACAGCACACTGTGTTCGGCTGGCAGCATCGAGAGCACGAATGACGATACGCTTTTTGGAGACCTCTGGGTTAGACTATATCTATCAGATGTTGAGAAATATCAGCTACTTACTTGAACCGGTCTTGCATGTCAGTGATGCGCTCTCGAACTGCCTGTATGAAGTCATCGTGGCCCGCTATCTGGCTGGTGACGACAGAGAACTGGTGCCACTTATACCTCTCCAGAATACTCAACATGGCAGCCGTCTGGTGTTCCAGGGACGGCGCCAGTTGCAGCTGAAGGCTGGATTGAGAAGCCCTCTGAAACAGAAGTTACCATCTTGTCCTAGATTCCGTCTCAGATTCAAGCGGTCGAAGTCTGGAAAACAGATTACAAGACGCGTCGAAAAGTCAATTTACTCATCTCCTTCACACTGCAGATTATAAAACTCTGTGTGTTTTTCTCAATATACTCGCAACTACTACATAGTAACACATGATTCCGATTTAAATTACCTGCTCCGCCGATTTAGTAGAATGTGTCTATGTCTAAACGAAACATAAAACAGTATAACCACAGTCTACTATATACATTCACGAAGCTTGAGTCTTGAGGGTGCTAGAAACAATAGACTGTGACTGTACTATTTTCCATTGCCTGTAATGAGGCGATATTAGCGATCCTAGTGGTGAGCAACTACCTAATGTTTGCATATTTACTACGTATTGAGCTTCGCGACTGTATATAGTAGACTGTGGTATAACGTCGTCTGTTGTTGTAACGAGAATCCTAGCTCCCACATACCGGTAAGGCATCGTGTCACAAAACGTTCACGTCTGAGTATTTTCGAAAACGTAAATATTATTCAACGCCTATAAAAACGCAAATATTAAAGATATTGCTGAATTTATTTATTTATCTATTAATTAATTTATCTATTTACTTATTTAATTATTTATTTACCTATTTATTAATTTATTTATCTATTTATTTATTTACCTATTTATTTATTCATTCATTTATTTATTTATCTATTAATTAATTAATTAATCTATTTATCTATTTATTAAATTATTTATTTATATATATTTATTTATCTACATTTATTTATTTATCTATTTATTTATTTATTTATTTAATCACTCATACACTCTCACACTCACACACTCAATCACTTATATATTTGTTTACTTATTTATTATTTACTAGCCGTACCCGTGCGCTCCGCTTCACCCGTTAGAGATAAATATAAAGTAATTACATAATTAAAATAGGACATTTGATCCAGGGAACATTCGTGTTTGATAGAAGGATAAATCGTTTAATATGTTATTTAATTTAAAATGTATTTTAATAATTAAAATGCGATCATTTTGGTCCAGACACACTCATTTGGTGCATTCCTTTAACATGTTTCTTAATTTTATTACATGCAACCATTGTTTAATGAAGATTGACATCATTTAGATTTAATGTGTATATTTTATTTTACTTGTTACAGGTTTCCATTGAATTATGGTAATAACTTAATTTTAACCCTTGTTTTCTACGTATTCAGTAAATGGCGTTTGGTCCACTATGGTTCTGAACCCTTCAAATAACTTAAATTATATTATATAATATTACATATTATATTATATTATATTATATTATATTATATTATATTATATTATATTATATTATATTATATCAGAAGTTACTGTAATAACATTATAGCATTATGTCCATCTAGAGAAACTACACTTTCCAATGGTGAAATAATAATTAATTAGGCCTACACAAATCGGTTAATTTAGCTTCCGATATTACTTCATTCAAACACAGAAACATTCTCTGTAGGCTATCTTTCATAGCTTTCGATTGTTGCTGTCCAAGGCCTCTTATAGACGAAGTCATTTATTTTTTAATTCATTACACGGCCTTAGATGGCAGTTATTTTAATTTTAAAACTTATTTATCTCACTAAATATCAGTTCTATCAAACTTTTTCATGGAATTAAACTTATTGCAAATTATTTTTAAAGAAACTAGTGTTACGTAACATTTTCACAAAAATCAATAATAAGCTAGATATTTCGATTTATTTAATTCAGGCCCCCTTATAACCCTCCTTTTAAATAATGTATTTTGAATGCCATATGGCCTAAAATCTAAGTTACAACGAACTTAATTTATATTCCAATTTTCATCGAAATCCGTTCAGCCATTATCGCGTGGAAAGGTAACAAACATACAGACAGACATACATACATACAAACAAAAATTTCAAAAAAGCGATTTTCGGTTTCAGGGTGGTTAATTATATATGTTAGGGACAATTATTTTTGGAAAATCGAAAATTACCAGAAAAATTTTGGCTACAGATTTATTATTATTATAGATTTATTTATTTATATTTATTTTTGTATTCTATAGTTAGATAATATCTAATATCTAGAATATATTATGTTCTGGGAAGTGAAATTAATTTGTATTAACGTTGTATTAGATCCATTTTTCATAATGAATTAACAACAGCTCTTAAATACCCACTCCCGTATGATCGATGTTTTCCTGTCCATAATATTCCTCCACTTTGACGCTCTGCCTAAACATGATGCTTACCGATTGTAGGAGACTTATCCGCGTCTTATATCTAAGTAGGGGAACACTTTGAGAGAGGAACATAGGTTAAGGGTGTTTGAGAATAAGGTGTTTAGGAAAATATTTGGGGCTAAGAGGGATGAAGTTACAAGAGAATGGAGAAAGTTACACAATACAGAACTGCACGCATTGTATTCTTCACCTGACATAATTAGGAACATTAAATCCCGACGTTTGAGATGGGCAGGGCATGTAGCACGTATGGGCGAATCCAGAAATGCATATAGAATGTTTGTTGGGAGGCCAGGGGGAAAAAGACCTTTGCAAAGGCCGAGACGTAGTTGGGAGGATAATGTTAAAATGGATTTGAGGGAGGTGGGATATGATGATAGAGACTGGATTAATCTTGCTCAGGATAGGGACCAATGGCGGGCTTATGTGAGGGCGGCAATGAACCTCCGGGTTCCTTAAAAGCCAGTAAGTAAGTAAGTAAGTAGGGAAAACATTGAATTTCTCCTATATCGACGGCTCAGTGTATTATTATTATCATCATATCATCATCATCATCATAAAAAAGTTTGGAAACGCTCGACTAGACAATCAAAATGTCAGAGTTCAAAGGATTACAATAAAAGAAATTGTAAAATTTAAAAGGGACTATTTTGGATAAATTAAACAAAAAACTACAACAGTGTGGGTATGTAAGAAGATTGTCCGACGGCAGATTGCCGAGAACGGTTCTAGAATGGGAGGTAGAAGGCAGAAGAGGAAAAGCTAAACCTTAAGCAGTAGTGTCAGAATTGTAAGCTCCGAAACCGGTTGTGGAGCTAGAGACGTCCAGTCGGAGCGTGAACTTGCTTATGTCTGTGGAAGCACCGGAGCACGCAACGAGTTATAGTGGAGCGCTCTGCTCCGTTTAGGCTCTGTCTGACAACGCTGCCTTAAAGGGATTGATGGACATGGTGCTAGGAAGTATAAAGAAACATGGAATGGACATAGGGAAGAAGATATGGCAGACAGAGAAATTTGGAGATGGAAGATAAAAGAATCTTAGTAGAAGCTCCTTTCAAAATATATTAGCTATGTTTGCAAATTTTTTGAGTCTGCATGTTTCTGATTGAGAAAAACCTCAGCATTGAGTAAACTCTTGTTGTTGTTGTTGTTATTATTATTATTATTATTATTATTATTATTATTATTATTATTATTAGACCATTTGGACACCACAAACCATATCCACCCAAATATGTAATATTTTATGTAATATTTAATTCGTTACTATGTAACTTATTAAAATATCTTAGTTTTGTTTGTTGTTTAAATTAGCCATTGTAAACTATATTTTTCAATTTGTTTTTATCGTCAGTGTTATATAGTTAATTTTTATCATTGTTCATTTTGTTATTGTATTAAATGTATCACTGTTCTGGACTTTTTGATGTTGTCCAGCACATTAAATAAATAAATAAATAAATAAATAAATAAATAAATAAATAAATATTGTTATTGCATGATCATGGAAATAAATTAATTGTTCTATAATAGGAGATGCTCTGTCTTGTAAATTTATATTGGCTCATGTTGTCATTATTTCTAATAAAAGTTTTTAAAATACTTTATTTATAGAGCTTAAATCCATTGCACTTATCTGCCATATTAGAATAATATTAATATATTAACTAGTAATTGTTGGTAATTCTGAATAACTATGTTCTGCAGGTGGTAAACTTTGTAATCATTCAATCGAGTTTCTTGTACCAGTGCGTTTTTCCTCGAAAAAAGTTTACCGGAATTCTGTCACTCGATCACATTATACAACAACAAAAACGTAGGTTTAAAAATATTAGGCCTACATACCTTATATTAAAATGAGTTCCAAACGGAGCTCATCGATTTTAAGCATAACGGAAATTCTGCAATTTCGAGCTATAGTTTCAGGATGTATAACGGAAGATGGCAGCACTAGATTGCATGAGTTACATTTGCACCAACGATAATAATGAGAAAATGTAAACTCTTGGACTCGGCAATGGTGGAAATTTTAATT
This sequence comes from Periplaneta americana, assembly GCF_040183065.1. Classification (NCBI taxonomy): domain Eukaryota; kingdom Metazoa; phylum Arthropoda; class Insecta; order Blattodea; family Blattidae; genus Periplaneta; species Periplaneta americana. The sequence continues at coordinate 166,967,376 of NC_091123.1, read as the reverse complement.
TTCAATTTCGCTTATTAAATATATATCTTTGGAATTTGTAATGGCAAAAAGTTTACCGGAACGCGTTCCGGACCGTTCCGTCTGAAAAAAGCGCTGGCTATTACTATTATTATTATTATTATTATTATTATTATTATTATTATTATTATTATTATTATTATTAATATGCTTACAATCTTTGAGGCTTAAGGTAGGCTAAATATCTTGACAATAGGGACAAATATTATTCGGCGTAAGAACTAATAGATTAACGTAATGAAGAAGAAAATTAAAAAAAATTTAAGAAGGTTGGTATGGAGAAAACTATGCCGAGAAGAAAACTGGGGGGTACTCTCGATACTGTTGATGGCAGTGGCTGTGAAAGACTAATAGATTAACTTAACGAAAAGAAGGAAATGGGAAAGATTAAGAAGGGAGAAACGGCGAAAAGCGATGACGAGAAAGAAACTGTAGGAATACTCTTGATATTGTCAATGGGGGTTGCTCTGATAATGTAGTCATTATTTATTTATGTATAAACAAACAGATATTGAAATAATAAATAGAAAATACATTAAGATTAAATTTTGTCAATGTTTTAATTTTCTTTTTTTGTTTTCAATATTAAAAATTGTATATGGTTCAGAGAAACTCTTCACAAATGTCCAGGCAGGCCGTGCCAGTGAACTTTTTCGGCCGACATTAAATTTGCAAGCTCTGGGTGACCATTTAAAATTTTAAATTCAATGTTCTCTATTAGCACTTTTCTTACATATTGTTTTAGTAAAAATGCTATTTCTCCTCCAAATTTTGTACTGTGTTAACTATTTTAGTAGGTCTTCTTAAAGATGTACTCAAAAAACACTTGCTATCAGTATTTTTCTTAAACCTCAGGAATTTTGGGGAAAATATTTTTTTCTCCTAAACATCACTATCTTTACCTGTTTTCATATTTGACTACATAAAATAATTTTCCTTACAGCTTGAAGGATAATCTGATTAAAAGTAAATAGCAAGCTATGTTTCAGGAAGCTTTAAGGGGAGAGGATGGTATTTTTAAAACTTTTTTCCTATAAGGTGTAAAATATTAATTTTTTGTATGTAGAGAGCTCATAGCTGTGGCAACTCAACCAAATAAAAATATTAAAAAAAAAATTATTTGGGGGCCCAAATTTGAAAAAAATATATATGTCCAATGCAGGATTGTACTAAAACCGATATATCTAAACCGTTTTTAAAGATATATTCAAACAGTTTTTGCAATGTATTTGCAAAAGCATGTTCTGCAAACTGTCTGTAACAGAATTTTGATATTAGTCCCTACGTTTGTAAAATAAACAATTAAAATTTAATAACAATTTTCTGATTTCCTTTCTTGCAAACAAACGGACGTATTTTTAAAATGAAATCAATTAACAAAATTCTGTTACAGAGAAAAGTTTCCCAATAGTCTAAAGAATGTGTGTTCTAAGTTTCATGCATGTATCTTTAATAGTTCAGAAATTATATCCATTTTTGTCTGGCAATGTAGCAAAAAAAATGAAGTTACTGGAAACCGATAAAAGCGGGTGTGTGATTTAAAAATCCATAGCGCAGGAAGTTTAAAAATGACGTCTCAACATCCGATAAGGGCACAAATACCCACAAAATGTTATGCAATGCATTCCACACATATCAAAGGGTATTTTAAAGAAAAAAAAATTGAAAATTTAATTTACCGGAAACAACAATAAAAGTGGGCGAGTGACTTAAAAATCCATAAAGCAGGTAGTTTAAAAATGACAACTCAACATCCGATAAGGGCACAAATACCCACAAAATATTATGCTATGTATTTTAAAGAATTTTTTCTTTTTTTGAAAATTTACTCATTTTTCACCAAAAAATACCATCCTCTCCCCTTAAAGGTAGCTATGTGGAGAAAACTTTGGGCAACAATTTCGAGTTTTGCAGGAGTGGCAGTGATTTTTTAAAATATAATTTACACCTTGATTACGCACATTTTAACACTGTATCACTTCGGAATATGTATGATAAGAACTTTCTTGTGTTAAATTTTAACGTACCTTATTAACATGTTTCGACCTATTTTGGGTAATCTTCAGAACTGGTCCTTGTTGATCTTGGCGCTTCTTATTTCCTGTGAGGGTGCGTTCGTAGTGTAGAGTTAAATAGTGTATGTGTTCTGAATTTGAGTTGTGTGTTGAGAATATCGTTGGGGTGTGTTTTCGTGTGTCTGTATATTTCATATTGTTCTAGTGTGCCGAGTTTCTGGTTTTTTGGTTAGATGTGTAGTATTTCCATGTCTGTGTTGATGTCTCTGTAGGTATGGTTGGCATTTGTGATGTGTTCTGCATATGCGGAGGTGTTTTGTAATTTTGTTATGGCTGTCATATGTTCTACACAACAAAACACCTCCACATATACAGAACACATCACAAATGCCAACCACACTTACAGAGACATCAACACAGACATAGAAATACTGTACATCCAACCAAAAAGCCAGAAACTCAACACACTAGAATAATATGAAATATACATACACACGAAAACACACCCCAACGATATTCTCAACACACAACTCAATTTCAAAACACATACACTCTTTGACTCTACACTACGAACGTACCCTCACAGGAAACAAGAAGCGCCAAGACAAACAACGACCAGTTCTGAAGATGACCCAAAATAGGTCAAAACATGTTAACAAGGTACGTTAAAATTTAACACAAGAAAATTCTTATCATACATATTCCGATATAATTTACATTTACAAAGAATTTCATTATTCATACAAATTTTAATCAAATATGGTGACATTTTGTACAGCACCTAATTACATGCAGTATGATATGTGTACAAATTTTTTTAAGATCTACCTCAAACGGTTAAGAAAATTTAAATTTCAACCCCTTATACCCTTAAGCACTTCGATCTCACACACTTATGTCGCGTTTACCACTTTTCTTGTGGAAACTGGATCACGGCACTAAGGAGTTCGGTAGTTTTATAGAGCCCAGTCCTTGTATAAAATCTTCTCGACTGTTTTCGTAGCTCTAAAGTTTTACCGTCACTTTCCTAAGAGGATAGAATTATGGACAGTGAACACCTTTTACGATCCTTGCTTCCAGTTTATGAAGCTTGGGCAGGAAGATAATGCCTGTACAATTCCGTTCGAACGAAATAATTATATATAAAAGTGTGAAACAAATTTACGTGGTCTGCTAAGAAAAATGAAATAAATTTTAACATCATCACAGTATCAGGTATTAAAACATGGTGTGCCTCAAGGTTCAAGTTTGGGACTTTTGTTGTTTATTATTTATGTTAATGATCTTCCCGACTATATTCGGAATGGATGTTCCGACTCTTTTATGTTTGCTGATGATTTAGCCGTTAATACTATTCATAAAAATAGTGACATATTGTCTATGGAACTTGCTGATGTATCAAGTAGAGTTGTTGATTGGTGTAGTGCGAATAACCTTATGATTAATTCTAACAAAACTGTTAAATTAAACTTTGGTATTAATCGTCTTACTACTGTTAGTAATACTGCTGTTAGGTTTCTGGGCATCTTTCTTGAGCCTAGAATGGGATGGAAAACTCATGTTGACTATGTTGCTAAGAAATTAAGTAAAGGCCTATATATGTTAAGGTTGTTAAGGAATAATTTACCTAACAAGGCATTGTTTACAATATTTCATAGCCATATACAAAGTCATTTAAATTATGGTATTATTCTTTGGGGTCACCATACTTCTGCTCAAGCTCTCTTGATATTACAAAAGAAAGCTTTAAGATTAATTTATGGAGTACCAAATACGACTCATTGTAAACCTCTTTTTATAAGGTCACAAATCTTGACATTGCCGTCTATGTATGTATTGGCCTGTCTTCTTTACATTCGGAATAACATTAATAATTACACAGCATGTACTTCTGTTCATAAATATTCTACAAGAAATAATACAAATTTATATATTGACAAATTTAAATACAGTATTACTCAAAACAGTTTTCTATTGTTTGCTTTTAAATTATTTAATAGTCTACCTATTGATATAAGGAATCTTCCATTCCGAATTTTTAGGACACGAATTAGGACTATATTATTGGCAAATCCATTGTATGATGTCGATGAGTTTTTTAATATTCATGTATCTTAATTTGTATCCATTGTATGATATCATGTATTTTTAATGTATATGACGATGCCATACATGTTCCACATGTTTTTGCAAAATAATCTATCTATCTATCTATCTATCTATCTATCTATCTATCTATCTATCTATCTATCTATCTATCTATCTATCTATCTATCTATCTATCTACCTACCTACCTACCTACCTACCTACCTACCTACCTACCTACCTACCTACCTACCTACCTACCTACCTACCTACCTACCTACCTACCTACCTACCTACCTACCTACCTACCTACCTACCTACCTACCTACCTACCTATCTATCTATCTATCTATCTATCTATCTATCTATCTATCTATCTATCTATCTATCTATCTATCTATCTATCTATCTATCTAAAATGATGAGTTCCAAGAAGATGACATACGTTTTAGCATACTTTTATAAGTTTTGCATCACTTAAGGCTCTTTATTATGTTAGGAGTGATATTACTGAATATAATTTATCCTATTCGTCTATTATTCATTACATAAAGACAAAATAAATATTTGTAAATACAAACATTTAAGAAGACGAACTGTTGTATTCTATATTGTACAACAAGTAATACAGCTACAGGTAAATTGTAATTATTTCTAACACAGTTTTTCCTTACTTATGAAACAGGTTATTTAAAGTAATTAAGTCTTTATCATGAAACTTTATGGAAAATCGTAACAATTAATGCTATGCATCAGAAACAAAAACAAAAATCCTACAAAGATGGGTCCTCAAATTAATATTCTCTCAGAAATGAACAAATGAGCCGTTCAGAGCAGAAGTGGTGTAAGTCAAAATTGGGTAAAGAGGTTTAAACTAAAAAGTCTGAAAAATACAGCGCAAAGCAGCAATTAATATGTCCTTCGTACTATCCACTGACTACTAATATTAGTTTAAATAAATTCAATATTAATTTCTACTTTGCACTGTATTTTACCGAATGTTTACTTTAACCCTCATTACCCACTTTTGACTTACACCACTTCTGCTCTCAACGGCTCAAATGTTTACAATCACTGTAAGAATAGCATATCTTCCAATGTAAGCTCTTTGCCAAGAAACAAATGAGGAAACAGAATGCAACCGTTTCCGCTATAAGATAAAATGTATGCACTACATTTATTTATTTCTCTGTACATGATTCATTGAGTAATATGGTGAAAAGTTGATATAATTTAGAACAAAGAAAATTTATTTAGGAGAATTATACAAAATTTCTTCTTATAAATTTGCAAAAGAAAATTTCATCATAATTATCCCTTGATACATATACTCCATAATCATAATTAATTTTTAAATGAGTGAAAATGGTGCAAACACTTGGTATCTTATAGACAATACGTAAATAAGACATAGTTAAACGTTATGATTTATTTAACGACGCTAGCAATTGCAGAGGTTATATCAGCGTCGCCGGATGTGCCGGAATTTTGTCCCGCAGGAGTTCTTTTACATGCCAGTAAATCTACTCACATGAGCCTGTCGCATTTAAGCACACTTAAATGCCATCGACCTGGCCCGGGATCGAACCCGCAACCTTGGGAATAGAAGGCCAGCGCTATACTAACTCGATAACCATGTCGACAAGACATAGTTACAATCCTATTTTCCTATATATGGAAAACGTAATGACCAGGGAACGGATTTATATGGACTAAAAATATATGAAATATGTAAATATATATGTAGTTATTTTTACCAAAATATGGAATTAAATATGGATTTTTACCAAAATATGGAATTAAATATGGACTTAAAATTATAAAAAAATGACTATGTACGTTAAATATTGGTACATTTTAATCAAACTAAACAAAAAATATAATGGACGTACCTTATCTTCCAATGTAGTTTCAACAAAACACAATTTTTATTGTCTGTTACCATAACAATAGGTTACAAACATTTCTTTCAAGTGCTGAAAAGTGAATCTTCTTCTATTGTCTCTGAGGATAGATTTATACTGACTAAAAGAGCGTTCGACGTCACAAGAAGTAACTGGTACATAATTCAATTTCACAATGTCTGCTGGGGATAAGTCCAAGTTAATCTTCACTGTTGATTCACCACTCATCACAGCAACAACCTTTTGTAGTTCTTCATATCCAGGGTTTTTTGAAAGTACAGTGTCCACCTTAGCTCTTACTGCATCTGCAACTTTACCTCTACCACGATTCAGTTGTTCCACAGTACTATTTATAATTTCAAAACTTTCAGATAGTGAAAGGTGCCTATTTTGGAGACTTTTGAGCGTTTTTATGATGCATGAAAATGTATGCTGAATGTGAGCTAAGTCATTCTTCACACTTATGTCACAGGTAACTGTTTTCGCAGTATCAATTGAGACTGCATCTTCAGAGTCCAATGCAAGGAGAACATTGTTAATAGAGTCTATATGTTCGGCATAATATTCAACTGCTTCTAGCCATGTAACCCATCTAGTTAAAATTGGCTTTGGTGGCAATGGAATTTCAGGGTACATTTCTTTCAACACGTTAACTCTACTGGGAGCTTTGAGAAATACTTTTTTCACTGATGAAATCAACAAATCTACTTTAGGGAAATTGTCTCTGACCACTTCTGCCACACGATGAAATGCATGCGCCACACAAGTAAAATGAGTCAATTTAGGATATACAACAGATAATGCTTGTCCAGCTTTGACCATATAAGGGGCAGCATCGCTAATAAAGAATAACACATTATCGTACATAATACCCTTTGGCCACAGGATACCCATAGCTTCGTTGAACAGTTTAACTATAGTTTTGTTATTGCACTTTTCTAGAACATCACAATGTAAAAGAATTCGTTCAGAATATTGTTCACTTAACAAACCGATAACTACATTACCAACAAGTCTACCTTCTTTGTCGGGAGTCTCATCAATGGAAACCCAAATTGAACTATCTTTAATTTCATCTCTTATCTTCTGTATTGTCTCATCGTAGATGGATGGAGCATACGTCTTCCTAAGTGTTGACTCATCCGGGATTGTATGTTGAGTATATTTTTCAAGGAATTCCCTGAAGACCTTATTCTTTAGTTTGTAGAGAGGAATATCAGCAGAGATGAGAGAACGGCACAGGTCGATGTTAAACTCAGATCTTACATTCGATGTTGTTGGTTGTGTTAAAAACAATTGTCTCTGCTTGGAATTTAGTTGTTTGTTGGCCTGATGTTTACTAGTTGTAATGTGTTGTTGCACCAGGAACTTTTGTGTAGATGATACTGCACACTGACACAAATTACAAAATAATATTTTATTGTCAGTTGATAAACCATCTTCTTTAAATTCTGAAATGTAACTTGTTAGTTTTGATTTTAAATTGACTGAATGACGTACTTTTGGCATATTTACCGTCTTTATAGTATGATTTACAAAACTGAACCTATGTGTACTCTGACTGGCATTTAACTGTTGAGCTGCACAACTGAAGTCTGTTAAAAATTTTAAATTAAATTAATACAGTTTTGTAACTTACTTTCCCATTGTTGATAGGACTGCTAATTTTCAAATAACTCTGATGTTAAAGGGATTACTGAACATGTGTTTAAATCTCTATTGTTGAAATGTATTTTTAAAAGTTAATGGAATTTTGTTTTGTTTTATTGTTAAACCTAATATAATATGGACTGTTTTATATGAAATATGGAAAATATATGGAAATTAACGAAAATATGTACTAAACTCTAAAATATGGAAAAATATGGAAAATAAAAGTAGGATTTTTCAACCCTACACATTGTGAAACATAAAGATAATGCAAAATATAAATTATATTAGCTTTATAAGTAAATATGTATTTACATATAAATCCTTTCCCTGGAATGACTTATGTACCAATTACATAATGAACTCGATGCAGTTTTTCACAATCTGTATAACAATAGAGTAGAAGGTAACTATGGTCACATCGTCCCACCTTTGCTTTGTTCACTATGTTGTCAATAATCATTTCTAACATCTCGGAATCGACTTTAGAAAGAGTAGTAAGTTCAGTTTATAATATTTAGGATCATACACCAATGGTTCATTAAACCTACGAGGCGCATCCAGAAAGTAAATTTCCCGATTTTTTTCCCCTTGAAAGTAAACGTAATTAGCCGTGTCAATTGCGCATGCATAACAGATCTATGACGTATCAATCATATGCCAGCCGGACAGGTCTCGCCTGGTGCCAGTAGCGTGGCAGCAGTGGTCCGAAATGGAAGCTCTTATTCCTTCTCCCGCCGCCTACGAGGTTCGGTCGGTGACAAAGTTCTTTAATGCACAAACACACTCTCTCTCCCTCTCCCCCACCCTCCCCCTCACCACTACATCTCCCCCTCCCTCTCTCCCTCTCCCTCCCAACTCTCTCTCCCTCTCGCTCCCTCCCTTCCTCACTCTCTCGCTCCCTCCCGCTCCCTCCCTCTCTCTCTCTCTCTCTCGAGCGTTTTGGCAACGACGAAGAGCTGAAGACGTCTGTCACACGCGGTTCTATTCTCAGGCGGCAGAGTTCTATGACAGAGGGATACAAAAGTTGATCCCACGATACAAATGTCTCAATTCTGAATGTGGCTATGTTGAAAAATAGCTGAAACATTGCTGTACCTGTTGCCAATAAATGTTTTCCTGAAAGTGTGTGTTCTCTTTTAAAAAAAATAGGGAAACTTACTTTCTGGATACGCCTCGTACATTAACCTATTATCGATTTATTAATTTGTCCTACAATGTAATATCTGTGATATTGACCATTAATATTTGAGGAGAAAAATTCGCTCCGGCGCCGGAGATCGAACCCGGGTCTTTGGTTCTATGTACCGAGTGCTCTAACCACTGAGCTACGCCGAATTCATTCCACAGCACCGGACCGAACCCCTCTCCTTCGTTCTTACCCTTGTGGCAGTTGACATTGGACATATGCGCCAACATGTATGCCTAACTTGGAGTCAGGCCACAAGGGAAACAACGAAGGAGATGGGGTTCGGTCCGGTGCTCTGGATTGGATTCGGCGTAGCTCAGTGGATAGAGCGCTAGGAGGGAAATTTTCTTCTCAAATATTAATTGTCAATATCACAGATATTATTCTGCAGGACAAATTAATAAATAGATAATATTCTCATAGTTGCAGTGCATATATTTGTACAGATTACTGTGCACGAAACTGCGGAATCCCGGCCAAACAAGTCACTCAGCTGAGTGCGCTCCTAGTATAGTGGCAGTTGACATTGGACATATGCGCCAACATGTATGCCTAACTTGGAGTCAGGCCACAAGAGAAACAACGAAGGAGAGGGGTTCGGTCCGGTGCTCTGGATTGAATTCGGCGTAGCTCAGTGGTTAGAGCGCTTGGTACGTAGAACCGAGGACCCGAGTTCGATCCCCGGCTCCGGAGCGAATTTTTCTCCTCAAATATTGTCTACATTAACCTGCATAAATACAACATTTTTGTTAAAAAAAATAATATATTCTTATCCTTACATAAATCCTTATCCTAATTTTACACATTAAAGTCTCTCGTTTCGTAATTAACTTATATTTTGCTTTTTGGGCATCATTTTCCGAACATTAGTAATAGAAAAATTAATAGACAGTATTTCCTCCACAGCTTCATATCTGCGTCATGGATTTCTAGCAATGCCTTTCCTGTTCACAATATCAAACCCCGTTGCCCTAATATTGGTTCCGAACTTCCCTATCAGCTCTCAAATATTAGGATATTACTACGATGATCCGGGAGCAGACTAAGGCAAATATTTGCATGGATCCGTACTCTATCTTGGCAGAGCTTGCCAATGAATACGCCAGAGAATGTTGTTAACATAAAATCTGTCGCACACGAAATTCGATACTGGAGTTTAGTTTCTTTGCGTTTGAACAATAATAAAACAAAAAATGAATGAGAAAATGTTAAGTGCACAAAACCTCCCAATCCTGACAACTATCAGTTTATATTTCTGTTTTAAAATGTCAGCAATTTAAATTTCATTATTAATACTCGAAATGGCAACAAACTTAATTGGCTCTTGATTAGACTGATGCACAATTACGGGGGGAGATCAGAAACAAAGGGGTATAAGTGCATTTAAGTTATTTTTGAGAAAAAGTACCTACGCTTGAAGCTATTTTTCGCTATTTACATTAACGACATCTCTACTGCCCTTAAACATTGTCAGTATCATCTCTATGCAGAAGATCTTCAGATATATATATATATATATATATATATATACATTCACGACCAAACTCACTTAATGATAGCCTATCAAAATTAAATCATGATCTTACGTTAATCAGCAGCTGGGCTAGAAAATGCGGGCTAAACCTTAATCCCGGGAAAACGCAAGTAATTCTACTAGGACATCAAAGATTACTATCTTCCATCAGCATTAATACACTTTTGCCAGTGACTTTAAATAATACTATAATACCATTCAGTACTACGGTTAAAAACTTAGGTTTCCATTTCGACTCGAATCTCAGCTGGAATGCACAGGTAAAATATGTCTGTAAGAAAACTTTCTCAATCTTGCATTCACTGAAAAGACTGAAAAATTTCTTTCCTTCTAAACTGAAATAGATCTTGAGACAGACCCTGGTGATGCCTTACTTTGACTATTGCGACGTTTTGTACAGTGATCTTAGTGTTGAATTGTCATTGAGGCTTCAGCGTGTTCGTAATGCTTGTGTTCGTTTCATTTTTAACAGCCGTCGCTATGATCATGTCTCCGAGTATTTCTTTCAATTATCTTGGCTTCGTTTACGGGAGAGACGTTCAGTTCATTCACTCTGTTTGCTGTATCAGATTTTAAATAATTCCACACCTATTTACCTAGTTCCTCACTTCACACTTTTAGCATTCCACCACAACCGAGATACACGTTCACAGCATAACCATGTTCTATCAATTCCATTCCATCAAACATCTCTCTACTCTGCTTCCTTCACAATACACACAGCTCGTTCCTGGAATTCCTTGTCACAGGAAATCAGGAGCAGTCGGAGTCTAAAATCTTTTAAGTACACACTACTTAGAAATGTTTTTAATGCACAGAACTAGACTCTTACGGAAGTTTCTAAGTAGTAATGACCAAGTTGTTATTTTTTTCTCCTCTCTCTTCTTCTTCTTCTTTTTTTTTCTCTTTTCTTTTTTTTTATTATCTTGATATATTTCTTAATATTTGTGTTTGTATGCCATTTAGTACGAATTTGCTAATCAACATTTTATGTATTGTAACTCACATGTATTCTCCTATTAGTATATTAACTGTATAATATATCTCAAGTGAATTAATCGTCGTATTTATCTCGGGCATTTTAGGTCTTATAAATTGTGTGTTTGTGTGTGTGTGTGTGTGTGTGTGTGTGAGTGTGTATATTCCCCTTTATGTTATGTAACTGATTTTGATTATGTGTAATTCTCTACTTTATTTTACATATTACATAACCGATCTTGACTATTCGTAATTTTATATTATGTAACTGATCTTTTCTATTGTAATTTTCTACTATATTTTATGTAATTTCTAAGGTATTTTCTTTTGTGTTGTTTTGTAATCAAATTTTGTATTTCATGTATATTATTGAAACCTGGTTAGTGGAAGAGAAGGCCTCATGGCCTTAACTCTGCCAGGCAAAATAAACCTACTACTACTACGCTTTTGTAAATTTCGTGGAAATTTTTATTTCAATACTATGGTCCGTCCCAGGAATCTGTGGAGTAGAAAGACGAAACAAGACCTCTGCGCAAGTGCTATGTGGGAGGGATAGGACCAATGACCGCTCTGGGGGAGGTGTTGGTTGAACGAAGCTACCAATCGCTTGCAGGGATTGGATTATTTCTATCTGAACTTTACTCTACCTTCTACCACAGTGACCGGCATGTTCCGTGCTCTGTGACGTCATACCACGGAGCCGCCACGCTCTTTGCTCGGCAATCTCTGCATACTGAGCACAGCGAGGAGAGAAGGTTCAACTGAACAGTGGTGGTACGGCGCCTATGCAATGACAGAGCGCGATCCATTCGTCTGAGGTAGTATGGGAACAGCACAATTACAATACATTTGTACGAAAACAAAACTGTACATCCGTGATAAATCAATGTAACAAAATATTTCGGTTTGTAATCAAATTTAATATACTTATAATCAGGGAAAGGATTTATATGTAAATACATATTTACTTATAAAGCTAATATAATTTATATTTTGCATTATCTTTATGTTTCACAATGTGTAGGGTTGAAAAATCCTACTTTTATTTTCCATATTTTTCCATATTTTAGAGTTTAGTACATATTTTCGTTAATTTCCATATATTTTCCATATTTCATATAAAACAGTCCATATTATATTAGGTTTAACAATAAAACAAAACAAAATTCCATTAACTTTTAAAAATACATTTCAACAATAGAGATTTAAACACATGTTCAGTAATCCCTTTAACATCAGAGTTATTTGAAAATTAGCAGTCCTATCAACAATGGGAAAGTAAGTTACAAAACTGTATTAATTTAATTTAAAATTTTTAACAGACTTCAGTTGTGCAGCTCAACAGTTAAATGCCAGTCAGAGTACACATAGGTTCAGTTTTGTAAATCATACTATAAAGACGGTAAATATGCCAAAAGTACGTCATTCAGTCAATTTAAAATCAAAACTAACAAGTTACATTTCAGAATTTAAAGAAGATGGTTTATCAACTGACAATAAAATATTATTTTGTAATTTGTGTCAGTGTGCAGTATCATCTACACAAAAGTTCCTGGTGCAACAACACATTACAACTAGTAAACATCAGGCCAACAAACAACTAAATTCCAAGCAGAGACAATTGTTTTTAACACAACCAACAACATCGAATGTAAGATCTGAGTTTAACATCGACCTGTGCCGTTCTCTCATCTCTGCTGATATTCCTCTCTACAAACTAAAGAATAAGGTCTTCAGGGAATTCCTTGAAAAATATACTCAACATACAATCCCGGATGAGTCAACACTTAGGAAGACGTATGCTCCATCCATCTACGATGAGACAATACAGAAGATAAGAGATGAAATTAAAGATAGTTCAATTTGGGTTTCCATTGATGAGACTCCCGACAAAGAAGGTAGACTTGTTGGTAATGTAGTTATCGGTTTGTTAAGTGAACAATATTCTGAACGAATTCTTTTACATTGTGATGTTCTAGAAAAGTGCAATAACAAAACTATAGTTAAACTGTTCAACGAAGCTATGGGTATCCTGTGGCCAAAGGGTATTATGTACGATAATGTGTTATTCTTTATTAGCGATGCTGCCCCTTATATGGTCAAAGCTGGACAAGCATTATCTGTTGTATATCCTAAATTGACTCATTTTACTTGTGTGGCGCATGCATTTCATCGTGTGGCAGAAGTGGTCAGAGACAATTTCCCTAAAGTAGATTTGTTGATTTCATCAGTGAAAAAAGTATTTCTCAAAGCTCCCAGTAGAGTTAACGTGTTGAAAGAAATGTACCCTGAAATTCCATTGCCACCAAAGCCAATTTTAACTAGATGGGGTACATGGCTAGAAGCAGTTGAATATTATGCCGAACATATAGACTCTATTAACAATGTTCTCCTTGCATTGGACTCTGAAGATGCAGTCTCAATTGATACTGCGAAAACAGTTACCTGTGACATAAGTGTGAAGAATGACTTAGCTCACATTCAGCATACATTTTCATGCATCATAAAAACGCTCAAAAGTCTCCAAAATAGGCACCTTTCACTATCTGAAAGTTTTGAAATTATAAATAGTACTGTGGAACAACTGAATCGTGGTAGAGGTAAAGTTGCAGATGCAGTAAGAGCTAAGGTGGACACTGTACTTTCAAAAAACCCTGGATATGAAGAACTACAAAAGGTTGTTGCTGTGATGAGTGGTGAATCAACAGTGAAGATTAACTTGGACTTATCCCCAGCAGACATTGTGAAATTGAATTATGTACCAGTTACTTCTTGTGACGTCGAACGCTCTTTTAGTCAGTATAAATCTATCCTCAGAGACAATAGAAGAAGATTCACTTTTCAGCACTTGAAAGAAATGTTTGTAACCTATTGTTATGGTAACAGACAATAAAAATTGTGTTTTGTTGAAACTACATTGGAAGATAAGGTACGTCCATTATATTTTTTGTTTAGTTTGATTAAAATGTACCAATATTTAACGTACATAGTCATTTTTTTATAATTTTAAGTCCATATTTAATTCCATATTTTGGTAAAAATCCATATTTAATTCCATATTTTGGTAAAAATAACTACATATATATTTACATATTTCATATATTTTTAGTCCATATAAATCCGTTCCCTGCTTATAATAATATGAAATTCATAATACAGCGAGCTGCAGAAGCGTTCGCATTATGTAAATGAGGCTCCGAAACTGCTATAAATATACAAATATAGAAATAAATAATTTAAGCAGTACTACAACACTTTGTCTACTCGGAAACTTGAAAACAGTTCAAGTGTTTTTAACAGATATTTTCCTACACAATATACAGATTGAACTATCTAGGCCCTAACTTGGTGAGTAGTATGCAAAGTATATTTCAACTTTTGAAACACACCATCACTTTGTATTACTATCGTGCCCAAGCTAAATGCTTTGTCGAGATCAAACTGTGTTATGGAGTATGGAGGAATGGCGAAGTGTTGGATTTGTGGCAAGCTGTTTCAGCATGTAAAGACATTCAATATACAATGCCATTATTCTGTATGCCACACAAATGATTATGGCAAATATGGGGGAGAATATCGACAAGTACTAGTGCAGCAATTGAAAGATAAATTGTTAAGTGAAGCTAGGGAACACACTGTCAGTGAATCAATGGTAAGCTTAAGGCTTAAGATATAGGATTTCACTAGCCATTGCAAAGAACATGCGTTCTTTTAATGACGGGGAATTTGCCAAGAATGTTGCCATCATGACCGCAGAGTAGTTATTCCCTAGCAAAATAAAGGAATGTGATTCCATCAATTTATCTCCAAGAACTGTCGTATCATTGCTTCACTGACGCCACTGCGCTGGTGCGTGATAACAGTAATACGACTCAACTGCTCGCTCTTCCAAGCTCTTGAGGTCTGACTGGCTCTTACGTCATAACTGCAGCTTCTGCCGGCCACTGTTCTACCACGAGCAACTTACCCCTTAGTGGCCTTGAGCTGATGTTGCCCGCAATACACTCCGGCACAGATAGACTCCGCCCCCATAAGCGTGAAGTTACTCCACAGATACCTGGGACGGACCATAGACTTAATAAATAACCGCTAGACCGCTCACTGGCGCTAGTGTTATGTTCCCAAATTGAACAGTCGACGAGCGGCCATTTGTTTGGTAGAGCTGAATAAGTATGGTTCTTTCGTGTGCTGCTTTTTATTGTATCGATGCACACGGATGTAACGATAAAGAAGGAAGGAATGTTATATTTCACTGGTTAGTTAATCCTTAATTTCTACGACGATTTTTTCTCCATATTATGTTACAGAAGACCAACTATTGTACTTGCCAAATGACTCTTTATGCTCCAAGTTCCCTCTGAGTAAAGATTCTCTTAAGGGTATATGTACGTGAACGATCACAAGTATTATCAGAAAATGCAGGCTCTAAATTTCTAAAATTTTATAAGGAAATGACCTCACAATTGGACAAAAATTACAAGGTACCACAAAAAGACTTATTAGAATTTAAATAACTGATAAAAGGATATGATTATGTCTCGTGACCAGAATATTGTACAAAATGGAAATATAAAAATTGGAGATTTATCCTTCGAAGAGGTGGAAAAATTCAAATATCTTGGAGCAACAGTAACAAATATAAATGGCACTCGGGAGGAAATTAAACGCAGAATAAATATGGGAAATGCCTGTTATTATTCGGTTGAGAAGCTCTTATCATCCAGTCTGCTGTCCAAAAATCTGAAAGTTACAATTTATAAAACAGTTATATTACCGGTTGTTCTGTATGGTTGTGAAACTTGGACTCTTAGTCTGAGAGAGGAACATAGGTTAAGGGTGTTTGAAAATAAGGTACTTAGGAAAATATTTGGGGCTAAGCGGGATGAAGTTACAGGAGAATGGAGAAAGTTATACAACACAGAACTGCACGCATTGTATTCTTCACCTGACATAATTAGAAACGTTAAATCCAGACGTTTGAGATGAGCAGGGCATGTAGCACGTATGGGCGAATCCAGAAATGCATATAGAGTGTTAGTTGGGAGACCGGAGGGAAAAAGTCCTTTAGGGAGGCCGAGACGTAGATGGGAGGATAATATAAAAATGGATTTGAGGGAGGTGGGATATGATGATAGAGACTGGATTAATCTTGCACAGGATAGGGACCGCTGGCGGGCTTATGTGAGGGCGGCAATGAACCTTCGGGTTCCTTAAAAGCCATTTGTAAGTAAGTAAGTAAGATAAAAGTATAAAAAAACGTTACTAATAATATTTTTTTTAGAATTCACTTTTTAGTTTAAATTAAATTTTCGAAAATTTGACAATTTTCACACACATTATTTCATAACTCCACAACGATTAGAGATAGAATTCTGAAATTTTGTACACGGATTTAACGTGCATTTATGCAAAATGTAGACTACAATAATGCCCATTTCTTTGAAAATAGAAAAATTTGGTTACAAAACATTATGTAAATTTTAATTACTTTATATAGGACAAATAAAAAAAATAATTGTATTAAAATAAACAACTCTACATGTCTGAGAGTAGTCTACTTTTCAGAAATAAGTGTTTATTACATGCAGGAAAAATATTAAAGATGTCAGAGAGACCATAACAATGTTACGGTTACCAAATGATATAGTTAACTGCAGATTTTTTTGTTTTTTGTTTTTTTCATACATTGATAAAACTGGTTTCAAAAATATTATTAGTAACCTTTTTTTATACTGTTATCAGATATTTAAGTTCTAATAAGTCTTGTTGTGGTACCTGGTAATTTTTGTCCAATTGTGAGTACATTTTCTTATAAAATTTTAGAAATTTAGAGCCTGCATTTTCTGATAATATTTGTGGTCGTTCACGTACATATACCCTTAACCGAAAGTGGATAGGTGCAATCCGCAGAGAGAATTTCTACCCTACATTGAATCATTCAGTGTGTTCAACTCATTTCGAAGATAGTAATTACCTTTCAAACTACGTAATTATACACTGTTATTGTCCTTCACTCACTCTATCATTCATTTTCTTCAAACAGCTGTTATTTCAGTGCATACATGACTAATAAAATTATTCACCGAACTTAAACATACAGAAACTGCATAAATTATAAAAATATATTTTTTTTTAATATAACTGATGTATTGTGGGTCCCTATCACCACGGCATGGCGCGTCCTCAGGTTACGGATAGAGGAGACGGCCTCCAGATATGGAGGGTAGCTGCGAATATATTCAATAAGCAGTCGTGGACAGCCGATAAGGGATGGTCCTCCAGCTTGGGGGTTGGGCGAAGAGCTAACAACCCATCACCGTAAAAAACAGCTTGTTACGAAACCTAACAGTAAGCCTCGGAATGGGACTGATTCTCCGGCACGTTAATTAAAAAATGTTATTATTCGGTTGAGAAGCTTTTGTCATCTAGTCTTCTGTCAAAAAATCTGAAAGTCAGAATTTATAAAACATACGATGAAAGAGTAATGGACGGAGAGAAATTCTCTCCGGCGCCGGGATTTGAACCCTGGTTTTCAGCTCTACGTGCTGACGCTTTATCCACTAAGCCACACCGGATTCCACCCCGGCGTCGGACTGAATCGTCTCAGTTTTAAGTTCCAACTCTTGGGTTCCCTCTGGTGGCCGCCCTCTGCACTACGTCCATTACTCTTTCATCGTATGATGACGCAGAATATCTGCATGGAAATATCATATGTACTTCGGTACATTAAAATAATGTATATTTATAAAACAGTTATATTACCGGTTGTTCTGTATGGTTGTGAAACTTGGACTCTCACTTTGAGAGAGGAACAGAGATTAAGGATGTTTGAAAATAAGGTTCTTAGAAAAATATTTGGGGCTAAGGGGGATGAAGTTACAGGATAATGGAGAAAGTTACGCAACGCAGAGCTGCACGCATTGTATTCTTCACCTGACATAATTAGGAACATAAAATCCAGACGTTTGAGATGGGCAGGACATGTAACAAGTATGGGCGAATCCAGGAATGCATATAGAGTGTTAGTTTGGGAGGCCGGAGGGAAAAAGTCCTTTGAGGAGGTCGAGACGTAGGTGGGAAGATAATATTTAAATGGATTTGAGAGAGGTGAGATATGATGGTAGAGACTAGATTAATCTTGCTCAGGATAGGGACCAATGGCGGGCTTATGTGAGGGCGGCAATGAACCTCCGGGTTCCTTAAAAGCCAGTAAGTAAGTAACTGATTGAAAGTAATTCCTGTCTTAGTTACGGATTAATGAATCATTTTCTTATGCTATTGCTGCTGCTACTGCTTTTATTACTACTACTATTCCTACTACTGCTGCTACTACTTTTTTGACTTCATACATCAGTTTAACCTACAGATTGAATTAAAAAGTTGACATATTAATTCTTTTATTAACCGTGGTTATGAATGTTCACATTCAGAGTTCCTATGAAAATTATGCAAGTCTGAACACAGTACCTATTTCTGACAGCCAGGGTTGTCGAGTATCCGAATTGAGGCGGGATTCTCCCAATATCCTGGTTGAGTCCCGATTAAAGGGAGTTGGGATTGACAAAAATCCCGACTTTACAGATATTAACCTTGAACATACGAGGGGGATCCAGGAAATAACGACCGTTTTGTTGTAATAATTAAAAAAATATATATTTATTTGAAAAAACAAAGTCTGTTACATAACTGAAGCTTCCTTTAATTCTCTACATAATCACCACCTACATTTAAACATTTGTCGTATCTGTTCACTAGCTTTAGAATTCCCGTGTTATACTCCTCTGCCGCCAGTTCATTAAGCCAGGTGTTCACTGTCTTCTTCAACTCTTCATCACTTCCGAAACGCGTACCACCCAGAAAGTCTTTCAGCAATTCGTCGAGTGATGTGCGCCTGTCTTGCAAGATTCTATCGTTCACTTTAGTCTTCAGGTCTTCTGTGATGAGTGATGGGCGTCCGGGTCGAGTTTCATCGTGGACATTTGTTCGCCCACTGTTGAACATTTCGCACCATTTTCTCACATTTCTTTCATTCATTACAGTATCACCATACACTTCTTTCAATTGCAGGTAAATTTCTGCAGGTTTCAAATGTCGGGCATTCAAAAATCGAATCACACACCTCACCTCACAGTCGGCGGGATTATCAATCACGTCGTTCATTTTGAAGTAACACAAAATGCACAATGGCGACTTGTTGCAACCTGTACTCACAACATTATGAGAACACAATACACATGTTAAGGAAGCAGTTGACCTTCAAACAAGGAAGGGGAGTCAGCTGCGCTGCGGGTATGCGCGAACGGTCGTTATTTCCTGGATCCCCCACGTATTTAAACAAATTAGTCTGTATTTCCTGTTATCCGATATTTTTATTTATATATTGACTCAAATGGTAACATTGTAAACACAGAGATAACCTGGGTATATTTAGTAAGTCTATGAGGTAGCCCAACTGATTGCCGTACGGCAACTGAACTCCCAAAATAATACTTCTTCTAGTTCTACCGCATTGTTGATTATTCCCTTCCGGTTTCTAGTCTCTGTTCTCGCAATTAGTAAAGATTATGTATTTCAAGTGCGTTGACTGGCAAGAAAGATGGCGTTTTGATATCGCACACTAATAACAGAGACATATAATTGCTGCGTTTTATAGTTTAGTGAACTATGTTTAAACATGGATTCATCGTCAGATAGTGAAACTGTTGGAGTACCGGTTCCAAAATTAATTTATTAGCAAATTGTTCGTATTTTGCGGGCTACCGGGGCTACCGGCGGTAGCCCAAGGAAATTACAAAAGAAAAAGTTTATAATATAACATACCGGTAATGTAATAATTTTGTATTATTAGTTTACCATAGTAATTAAAATTAAAGTAATTGTTAGATATATTTTGTGTAATAATAGGGTCAGCGGTAGCCCAAACCCTTTAACCAGTATACGCCCCACTTAAAACATAGGCTATTCGCGGTTAGTAAAAGAAAAACTTATTGTAGTGTTCACTGTACTGTTTGTCCTTCGTATTTTAGTGTTTCTCACGGAGGCGAATAGGCTTATTACATTAAAAAGCACGCGAACACTGTGCAGAAAACTGCTATAAATCTTGTGATAGGCTAAATTGTTGACAAGTCTAATGTCCATGTTGAATTTTCAGTACAATACTTTTAACACTTGAATATAAGTAAATAATTGATTAAATGGCGATCTTACTCGTGTTAATTGTGTAAGCATGTGTGGCTTACAGCTGTAGGCTCTGAGGATGGTGTGAAGAAGCACCGAAACAGCGTGTAAGCCGCACATGCTTACACAATTAACACGAGTAAGATCGACATTTAATCAATTATTTAATTCTAATGTCTTAGGTTAACTTCTGATATCCCGACTTCCCTCGCAGAAAACATAGCAACTCTGCTGACAGTAGAGATAGAGATGGGAACGATATATCGGTTTTTACGAAATACCGATATTTTTGTTTCGATATATCGATATATTGATATCGAAATTTTGATTCAGTATATCGGTTTTCTCATAAATTTATCGTTTTTTTTTTTGGATTTGTTTTTGCATTTGTGGAATTATTATGAACAACAAAACCTACACTAGTTAACTCCGATAATTCCCTGAGAGCTTGCGTTAATGAAAGTGGGCAGTTACATAATTGTGCAACCTTGAAATAGCCAGTCCAATCAATGCCTTTCTCTGATTGGCTGGTCTGGAATCGAATTCAAACTGTTTAATATGGAGTACCAAATTCAAAAGTCCCGCGCCGTGGCGTCGTGGTCTAAGGCATCATGCCTAGGACTCGCTGGTTCGAATCCTCATGTGGGAAGAAATTTTCTCATGAAATTTCGGCCAGTGCATGGGACCGGTGCCCACCCAGCATCGTGATGTACTTGGGGAGCTACGATAGATAGCAAAAATCCGGTTTCGGAAAACAGCTATAACGGCTGTGGGGATCATCGTGCTAACCACACGATACTTCCATTCTATTTGGATGATCGTCCACCTCTGCTTCGGCATGTAGACGTGAGGCCAGCAGCCTGCTGGTCGGTCTTGGCCCTTCATGGGCTGTAGCGCCATGGATTTACTTTACTTTACTTTACTTTACCAAATTCAAAATGCAACGTATGCGAACATGAGACTGAGACGGGAGGTTTACTACTGTTTAGTATTAATGTTCTCCAAGGCAGGAGCGACTGGCACTCTGAAAAGGAACCGCCTGACTTCAAAACGTTTATTTCTATGTTTTAAAATGGAAAGAGAAACAAGAATGTAATACTGGTTTGAGATTCGTTTACGGCTAGGCTTTCTAATACTGACATTGTTTTCTTATGATATATTTTAGTACATAAAAATTCTATCCCTATCATTATCATCATCATCATCATCATCATCATCATCATCATCATCATCATCATCTTCTGCGGACCTCTGAAGAAGGAACTAAGAAAGAGACTAGTGAAGTGCTTTGTGTGGAGTGTAGCATTTTATGGGGCAGAATCATGGACATTACTACGAAGTGAAGAGAAGCGAATGGAAGCATTTGGAATGTGGATATGGAGAAGGATGGAGCGTGTGAAATGGACAGAGTAAGATACGAAGCTGTGTTGGAAAGAGTGGATAAAGCAAGAATAATGCTGAAACTGACCAGAAAGCGGAAAAGGAATTGGCTGAGAAGAAACTGCCTACTGAAGGATGCACTAGAAGGAATGGTGAACGGGAGAAGAGTTTAAGGCAGAAGAAGATATCAGATGATAGCGACATTAACATGTATGGATCATATGCGGAGACAAAGATGAAGGCATTCCAGGA
The DNA here is from genome assembly GCF_040183065.1 of Periplaneta americana. Lineage (NCBI taxonomy): Eukaryota > Metazoa > Arthropoda > Insecta > Blattodea > Blattidae > Periplaneta > Periplaneta americana. The sequence goes on along the minus strand of NC_091123.1, from coordinate 166,945,193 downwards.
AAGAGTGGAGAATGCTGGGTTTGCAGTGAAAGGTCTGCCCTTGAGCAGAATACTATGAATGTGTATAGGCCTATATATATTATAATAAAGAGGAAGACAGAAACTATGAAAGCCTGGAGAATGCTAGGTCTGGAGTGAAAGGCCTGCCCTTGAACAGAACACTATGAATGAATGAATGAATGAATGAATGATTGAATGAATGAATGTTTCAATATCAAATACTGACCCATATAGAGTTCACCTAACACTTTCCCATTGTATCGTTTAAGCTCATCTTACCTCCACCATAATTTAAATTTAGGTTAGGAACTACATAATAATTATGGTATTGAAAATGTATTGTTTATCGTTTCAATTTTACATTTAATCTTCAATCTTTTGACTGTTATGTCAATTTAAATGCTAATAAGGAATAGGCTATTAAAATGTAAGTTATTGTAATAAATGTACACCTGCAATAGTAATATACGTTACAAGAGCGGTATGTTGACGTTTTCATGGTCGAGGAAAAGATTGAAAAAGCGAAACGTAGTTGAGCTTTTTTAATTTCCGAGAACATGAAAACAAACATACCGCTCGTGTATCGTACATTATTTTGTGCGAAGATCGTTTATTACATACCTGAAAGACGAATTTCTAATAAGTTGCAATGAAATCTCCATGTTGGTTCCTGTTTAATGACGGCAACTTCGGAAAACCAAAATATCTTTCTTCACATTGTTGCTATAAAATGTTTTCTGTGGTTACTATACTCCAGCAGGCCGTGATATACGTCTGTCTTTTTTTCCCCCCCAGTCTATAAATGCGAACTTAAAACAAACGGTAAGGTTATGTAATGGTTTATTTTTCATTTTAATATTTTAACAATATTATTTATATAACATATTGCAGTAATAACATCCGCATCTGGAATCTTGTTGATTTTTTCACGGCTTCCTTAATGTTACTTGTATCAGGAATGCAATAAGTTTCGTGGAGTAGTAGACTTTACTTCATTTTTGCAAATATTTAAAAACAATAATAAACGTTACAATTTAGTTGAAATTGCAGTGGTAAGTTTCCAATTTATAATTATTACTATGTTAAACGTCTCTAAAAATAATATGTTAAAAGCCTAAAGCAGTAATATGAATGTCGCGCTTAAGCGGTAAGAAGAGGGAAATTGTTATGTATGTTACGTTGGGAATACTGAATGTGGTATTTCACACTTACCGAGTATTGGTTCTGTGCGGAAAACAAGCAAATACTCACGATCTCGCACAAATGTAATTGCATTAGTATCTATTAATTTGCTAACGGAATAGCGATATATCGAATCGTTTCGATATATCGATATATTTTCTGCAATATATATCGTTTATCGAAATTAGGTTTGCAATATATTGCAATATCAATATATCTATACTTCCACCATCTCTAGTAGAGACACGGTATTAAAGGTATCGCAAAGGAAGTATTGTTCCTTTAAAGAAAAAAATTTAGCTTTCGGATACGCAATACAACACGTATTCAAATAGCGGTTTCGAAATCCCGCGCGTTTTCTACCTAACAATTGGTGGCTTTCTGCTGCTTCAATTTGTGAACATATTTCTCACTTCTCCGCTACGGCGTGGTATGGGCTCGGGATGGACCATAGTATGTGATGTGGTTAAAAAATATACCCCTTTGCCAATAAAATTTTAGATGATTTAGCTTTCCTTGGATAAATGCTCTTAGAAATGTCACTTATGTGTAAGATTGAACATTGTTGACTTTATGTATTAGTATCTTTGACTTTGTGACGCTTTGTACTGAACTATGGGTAATAAAATGGTAGCGTCTGACACGGCCGCAGCTCACTTCACTTCCAAATAATCAAACTATTTTTAGGTGCCGAAACCACGGGAAAGAAGAACAGCAACATTGGAAGTGATACACGGTGGATAATCTAAAGAATAAAGTGCACGTGAAGATTGTTCCACACCTTGGCGACCAAGACAGGACGATTTACTGCATCGGGCATCGAACAATGGAGAACGGAGCCATTGAGCAACGCACAAGACCGAGCAAGACTTCTACAAGATAAGTTGGAGAATTTTTTATCACAAATTGTACTGTATTACATTCATTAGTGATAGTGTATCTTTATGCCAATTTATATTGCTAATTAGCTGTAGATTTTAGATTACGTTAAGCTAAGAATCTGTGGATTTATTTTATTACATTACTTCAGCCATTGTTGAGATAGCAAGACGTCATGGACCAGAGTCCGCCGCCATTGTTATTCCGCTTCAACACGCTTGGGATAGGAATATTTAATGTAAAACTCAAATATTTTTAATTTTAAGAGCAAAAACTTCAAAAGGATTTTTATTTATTTATTTATTTATTTATTTATTTATTTATATCCATAACAGGGCAAAGCCCCAATTACAATAGATAGTACAGATAAAAAAAAACAGAATTGCATACAACACGAAAAAGAGGTAAAACAGATACAAGTGTAATTACAAATTAAAAATGGAAAAGAGAAGAATAATAAAAAAAACAAATAATAAAAGACACAGATACAGATATAAATGAAAAACACCAAATAAAAATAAATAAAAAAGAGCCAAGTACAGACATCACAGCCAAAAATGCAACATGTAGGCGTAGCTATAATTGGCAAATTGCAGAGCAAATACAACACCATGTTAATAAATTCAATATACAGCACTACACAGCAGGCCCAATAGGGTCAATTAATTTATTAAAAAAACTCACCAACACGTACATATTGTACGATAACGAAAAATATAAATCCCGTTTATTTGATAGATGATTGTAAGTTCGAAGCATTAATAAAAGTGGAGATATTTTATGAGATAGTGTTTTTGTTGTCTGTAAATAAAGGAGAGATCGCTTTCTCAAATTTGATTTACCAATATTGAAACTAATTAGCTGTAGAAGATCAGGGTTGTCTATTAAACCATTTATGGTTTTGAACAAATACATTTGTTGTGCTCTTATCCTGCGACTACTGAAAGATGGTACATTAAATTCAACCAGCATGGATTCATAAGACTGGAATATGTTGTAACATGAATGTTTTTTCATATATAGCAGTTTTAGGATTTTATTCTGTACTCTCTCTAGAATGACTGAGTGCGAGTGATATAGTGAGGATTCCAAACTATAGATGCGTACTCTAATTTACTTCGTATTAAACTATTATATATTTTTAAGACAGTTTCAACATTTCTGAATCTTTTGAGTTTCTGTAGATGAAACATACCAGTTTGAAGGCTCTATTCGCAATTGTTTCGATATGTGTTAAAAAGGATAGGTCATGAGAGATTACACTCCTAAATCATTTACTGAAGTGACTCTGTAATTTTGTGTTATTTATGCTATACGTGTAATCCAGAGAGTTAGTATTACAAGTAAAGGTAATGTGTGAGCATTTTTTTAATATTCAAGTTGAGCTTGTTAACAATGCTCCACCTAAAAATACTATTAATATCTTCTTGCAGCTCAGATTCATTTGTAATTTCTTTAAATAAATCTTCATATATTTTAGATCATTGTTGTTAGTCAACATAATAATGTACAGAAGCTTCATTTAATAATTATTACATCAACAATATACATTTAAATATTCAATACATTCCTATTCGTAACAATATTATAAGTACTGCAGCAACATGAATTGCATTACTGTGATTAAAACAACAATGTTAGAATTAAAATAATAAAGCTAAACATTTCCAACTGCATTCCTCATGCCCATGCTTCGACTTCCGCATTTAATAGGATTTCTGCGACCTTTCTTTGTATTTTCCAATCGAATAAAAAAATACAATCTTGTTCTGAAGAATACATTCAGAACTTTCACAGCTATATTATGACATTCTGGCAAAAAGTAATTATTAGGATTGGAATTGAGAAATGTTGGTGTTAAATCTTTCAGTTTTAGATTATTTGACATGACACTTTTGCTCTTCCTTATAAATAAACTTTCAGTTTTCATGATCCAGTCCTTTCGGATCCTGAGTTCTAGATATATCGTTTCGATATATTGATATCGAAATTTTGATTCAATATATCGTCGGTTCTCTCATAAATTTATCGTTTTTTTCTGTAATTTTCGTGGAATTATTATGAACAATAACATCCAAATCAATCAACAACTACACAAGAGTTGATATGGAACTTACGTAAAAGCCCAGTGCTTGAAGGTATTATTATTATTATTATTATTATTATTATTATTATTATTATTATTATTATTAAAGATTTATTTAACCTGGCAGAGTTAAGGCCATACGGCCTTCTCTAACACTCAAACAGAAGTGAAACTGCGACCAAGAGTAAAAGTTATTAATATTGTTATTATTATTATTATTTTTTTTTTATTATTTTTTTTTTTGTTTTTAGTAGGTTATTTTACGACGCTTTATCAACAGCTCAGGTTATTTAGCGTCTGAATGAAATTAAGGTGATAATGCCAGTGAAATGAGTCCGGGGTCCAGCACCGAAAGTTACCCAGCATTTGCTCATATTGGGTTGAGGGAAAACCCCCGAAAAAACCTCAACCAGATAACTTGCCCCGACCGGGAATCGACCCAGGGCCACCTGGTTTTGCGGCCAGACGCGCTGACCGTTACTCCACAGGTGTGGACTTATTATTATTATTATTATTATTATTATTATTATTATTATTATTAAAGATTTATTTAACCTGACAGAGTTAAGGCCATGCGGCCTCCTCTAACACTCAGACAGGAGTGAAATTGCGACCAGGAGTAAAAGTTATTAATATTGTTATTATTATTATAATACTATTATTATTATTATTATTATTATTATTATTATTATTATTATTATTATTATTATTACACAACGCAGAACTGCACATACTGTTTTCTTCACCTGACATAATTAGGAACATTAAATCCAGACGTTTGAGATGGGCAGGGTATGTAGCACGTATGGCTGAATCCAGAAATGCATATAGAGTGTTAGTTGGGAGACCGGAGGGAAAAAGACCTTTGGAGAGGCCGAGACGTAGATGGGAGGATAATATTAAAATGGATTTGAGGGAGGTGGGATGTAATGATAGAGATCGGATTAATCTTGCACAGGATAGGGACCGATGGCGGGCTTATGTGAGGGCGGCAATGAACCTGCGGGTTCTTTAAAAGCCATTTGTAAGTAAGTAACATCCACATTAGTTAACTCCGATAGTTCCCTGAGAGATGGCGTTAATGAAAGTGAGCAGTTACATAATTGTTCAACCTTGAAATATCCAATCCAATCAATGCCTTTCTCTGATTGGCTGGGCTGGAATTGGAATTCAAAGTGTTTAATATGCAGTAACAAATTCAAAATGCAACGTATGCGAACATGAGACAGACGGGAGGTTTATCGATTACTGCTTTAATATTGATGTTCTCCAAGGCAGGAGCAACTGCCACTTTGAAAAGGAACCGTCTGAATTCAAAACTTTTATTTCTGTGTAGAGATGAGCTTAAACGATATTTTCAAGTATCTGTGACAACTGTGACTGTGACAATTAAATATCTGTGACTTTTATCGGTGATTTTGTCACACCGATATTTTATATCGATACGTAGCATGAATTACACCGATAAAAAATAGCAGGAAATATTGAAGAGTAGTGAAATATGAAAACGATTTCTCTACACACACCACTCATCAGTAATTTATATGGGAAAATCCAAGAAAGAAATTATGTACATATACCATTAGCAAATAAATACTTACCTAACTGAACAGTAACATGTCAAAAGTTAACCTCATGTACCAAGATATTGAACCAGTTGTTCATTTTTAAATGTAGTTGGGTATGGAGAAATTGAGGTTATATGATTATCCTAATCGTTTTAAAAATTGATCCTTTTTATTGTATATAATATAATGGATAAATTATTTTAAGTCGTGCATTAACATTATAATATTGAGTCATAGAATACAAATTAATGAGACATAAGTATTCAGAAAAACATTAGAAAATAATTACAAAACAAAACAGTTGTTCAGACAGGATTTTACACAAGATTAAGTACTGGTAACCAGTGGTGTTATTATTTAAATCGTGTAATAACTACATCATTTATAATAAGATGGAGAAACTACCGCCAGATTGCTGTTATTGTATCATGCGCACGCGCAAACCTACGACGTAGAGGACAAAATATCAGTCACAGAGTACTGAATACGGAGCAGATTTCGATAGCGATATTTTGTCACAGATATTTCGCGTCATCAGTCACAGGTTTATCTGTGACAAAAAAAATACCTGTGACAAAATACCGGTTTGTGAAATATCGGCCATCTCTATTTCTGTGTTTTGAAATGGAAAGAGAAATACGGATACAGTACTGGTTTGAGATTTGTTTACGGCTAGGATTTCTATGCACAACCTAGTACTGACATTTTTTACGTATTATATATTTTAGTACATAAAAATTCTATCCCTATCATAGGGTTGCCAGATCTACGGGTGCCGCCCGGAGTGCCCGGTTTTATGAATCCATCTCCGGCCGACAAGAAATTTCGCCCGGGGAAATTGCGTTTGAAATGTTAATAATTAGCAATGTTGTAGTAAAAATTCACCGTCTATAAAATACCTTTAAAATGAACTTTTGTCATTAATAAAGAGTCAGGCTTACAATGACGCAAGCATATAACTTTAAAAGTGAGCGTCTGTGGTAGTGTTGAAGTTTCAGCGCGCTTCGACAATCAGACACTAGTCTCTCACACCATGCCAACAATCACCAGCAATGAAAGATGAAGTAAATATAAAATTAAAACAGATAATTTTGATATGGTGATGATATATTTCAGAATTAAGACCATTTTAAATTAACCTTAGTTGTTAATAAAGTTTTATAGCAGTATTTTAACGAAATCTGAATGCGTGACAATGGAACAATTTCAAATTTAAAGCTTAATATTAATTTCCTTGTTCTTTCACAAGTCAGTTCTTACAGCTTAGTGCAGTGCAGTCCACTGTTGCTAGGTTGAGGGATTTATCCCTCGGCGTAGGGATTTTTTGGTCGAAAAGGGATTGAGGGATTTTTTGACAGAATGACACAAAATGTAGAGATTTTCACACCTTTCCAATTTTTCCATTTTTTTTAATATTTTCAAAATATTCTTATTTTTCAGATATAAAATGAGTTTCTTAATTTTTATTAAATGCACATAAAAGTGATTTAACACTGAAAACTCTATTATATGCTTAATATATGGTTTGTCAACAATGGGTTGTTATAACATCTATATATTTAATTTAATAATTAATAATAATAATAATAATTTATTTATTTAATCTGGCAGAGCTAAGGCCAGTAGGCCTTCCTTTCCGCCCAGCCAGACTAATTTTAATTTAATACAATTGCTTACATAGTTATTACATTAATATCTAGACCATAATAGTACATTATACAACGAGCCTATAATGAAGGTAATTAAGAAGTGAGTATGGATATTTATGAAACGAGCGCAAGCGAGTTTCATAATTTTCATACGAACTTCTTAATTACCATTATAGGCGAGTTTCATACGACTTCTTATGCTCGACCATATTTCTAACTTGAAATTACCGGTATTCAGATGTATACATTTTATTTGTATCTGACAAGATCGGAAGTGACCTTGTTCTAGGTCGTGAATTGTGAGATGTGCGCAGACGCGAAAGTATTGATTTTTTTCCGAGGAACAATAATGTCATTAACCTTGATATAATCCCGTTAAACTTGATAATATTATAATATTATAAACTTGATTATTGAATTCGACATTGAAAAACGAGATGACAAATTGAATTTATTTGAATATTATTTAGAATTAACGCTAGTAACAGAACATAACCTTCTGCGACAGTATTGGATTTCCAGCCTCCGTGACTTTTCGCTAATTCTCCTTCGATTGCATCCGAGAATAATCGATACTTGCGGTTTTATAACGGTAGAAAGCTGACCTGTCATTGGCTGAACAGATGTAACCTGAGTCGTCATTGGCTGAACAGTTGTAACCTGAGTCGTCATTGGCTGAAAGACCTGACCTTTAATGAGTAGGTGTACTTTAATGACATGCATTAAAGGTCTGCTACCAGGTGTATAATTACTACATTTCGGCATGGTCGAACATAAAACAACATGAAAGTGAATAATGAAAGTTGGATAAGTAATGTTAGTGTGACAATAATAGACACTGGCAAGAAATAGTTATAATAATAATAATAATAATAATAATAATAATAATAGTAATAATAATAATAATAATGAAATAATTTAGATATTTATCTGTGATATATAATAACCATTAAACATTGAGAAACCTGAAACAGCTATTATTGTTAACAAGAATTGTTAGAAAAATAATTCGTTAGTCTATTCTTAAATTGGTTTGATGTCTGATAGTGTGATGTCTCAATCGAAAGCTAAAAATATTAATATTGAGGAAAAATCTAATGGTTTGTAGCGAAGTTCATAAAAAAAACTTTAAATGTAAGAAAACATGTGCGTCTATCGCAGCAAAACGTATATCGTAGCACATCTTTCAGTTCATTTCGTAGTGTTGTGCAGAGGACCGTGATTCTCGTACTGGCTTTAAATGTGCTTTAGCTACATTTGAGTTGTTAATACAGCTGTGTTAAGATTTTTGAAAGTCCATGAATGGTGTCAGTAATGTGGGCTTTGTGTATAGGAAAGGCTGTGGTTCAAATAATGAAATTTCAAACAATAAAACATCGAGTTTCCTTAAAAAGATCAGAATGTCGTTATCGATGCCCTCTGTACATGCGAGATGTTGATGTCACAATATCGTGCTTTTCGAGATCTATGAAAGAAAGTTCGTTCGTCTTTCAACTGTCACGTATTTTTCTCGTGTTTGAATATATAGTCCCGTCGCTCTAATTTCCGGCAGCCAATCGCGTTGCAGGTCGGCTACATTTAAACGTGTGATTCGCTGATTCATTTTTAAGGCTCGATAAATACTTAATATAATCGCCCGCCATTTTAGCTCTTTCGTTGGCGTTCGCAGAAAGCACACGAAGACGTTATTTGCCGCTCAATTATTTACTGAATTACATTGCGTTTGATTTATTATCATAGGAGCTACGACATGATAATGTTTAACAGTGTGGCAAATAGATTCCTCGTATGGTAGCTCGGCAACGTAAGAACAAAAATGGCGAATGACACTACCTACTTACACTTTATAGAGCCTTCACTTTCTAAGACGTAAGCAAAGAGGAGGAGTCACGCAGGAAATAACAGCGTCTGCTGTTATAGTACGCGTGTTTTTTATCTGGTGTTACAAAGAAAGTAATAATGTTGTTACGTTGTGAATTTAGTTACTCTTTATTATTTCATCATTATGAGTACAGCTGGTCGGCCAAGAAAACGGGGTAGAACTTTTAGAAATGTAACTGCATCAAGAACTTATAAATGACTATGTATAAATAATGTTGTTTGTAACTCGGAGAAGCTAGAGACTGTTGTAACTTCGTATTCAAGGTATATGCGTTATTTACTATCATTATTATTATCATCATCATCATCATCATAAGTAGCAGCATTTTATTGCGGCTTTCAATCTCTATCAAGCAGCAGTTGCTGCTATAAGCCACTAGTCTGTATATTTAATTTGAACTGTGGCGGAAAATTTTATGAAAACTATACATCCTGTGAGATTGTGTGATGTGTCAATCGAAAGCTAATAATATTAATATTTAGGGAAAATCTAATGGCTTGTAGCGAAGTTCATAAAAAAAACTTTAAATTTAAGAAAATATGTGCGTCTATCTCAAAACGTATACCGTAGTACATCTTGCAGTTCATTTCGTAGTGTTGTGCAGAGGGTCGTGATTTATGTACTGGGTTTAAAATATTTAAATGTACTTTATAACCATGTGAGTTATTAATATAGCTGTGTTAGTTTTTTTTAAGGTCATGAATGATATCAGTTATGTGGGGTTTTGTCTAATCTATACTAATAATAAATCTGTAGCCGAAATTTTTCTGGTAATTTTCGATTTTCCAAAAATAATTGGTCCTAACATATATAATTAACCTCCCTGAAACCGAAAATCGCTTTTTTGAATTTTTTTTTTGTATGTCTGTCTGTATGTTTGTTACCTTTTCATGCGATAATGGCTGAACGGATTTCGATGAAAATTGAAATATAAATTAAGTTCGTTGTAACTTAGATTTTAGGCTATATGGCATTCAAAATACATTATTTAAAAGGGGGGTTATAAGGGGGCCTGAATTAAATAAATCGAAATATCTCCCTTATTATTGATTTTTGTGAAAAATGTTACATAACAAAAGTTTCTTTAAAAACTAATTTTCGATAAGTTTTATTCCTTGAAAAATTTTGATAGGACTGATATTTAATGAGATAAATGAGTTTTAAAATTAAAATAACTGCCATCTAAGGCCGTGTAATGAATTAAAAAAATGATTTCGTCTAAAAGGGGCCTTGGACAGCAACAATCGAAAGCTATGAAAGATAGCCTACAGAGAATGTTTATGTGTTTGTATGAAGTAATATCGGAAGCTAAATTAACCGATTTGTATAATTAATTATTATTTCACCGTTGGAAGTGTAGTTTCTCTAGATGGACATAATGCTATAATGTTATTACAGTAACTTCTGATATAATATAATATAATATAATATAATATAATATAATTTAAGTTATTGGAGGGTTCAGAACCATAGTGGGCCAAGCGCCATTTACTGAATACGTAGAAAACAAGGGTTAAAATTAAGTTATTACCATAATTCAATGGAAACCTATAACAAGTAAAATAAAATATACATATTAAATCTAAATGATGTCAATCTTCATTAAACTATGGTTGCATGTAATAAAAATTAAGAAACAGGTTAAAGGAATTGTCATTGCACCAAATGAGTGTCTCTGGATCAAAATGATCGCATTTTAATTATTTGGATGCAATTTAAATTAAGTAACATATGAAACGATTTATCCTTCTATCAAACACGAATGTTCCCTGGATCAAACGTCCTATTTTGATTATGTAATTACTTTATATTTATTTCTAACGGATGCAGCGGAGCGCACGGGTACGGCTAGTTATTATTATAGGAAAGGCTATATGGTTCAAATAATGAAATTTCAAGCAACAGAACGATACGAAATGTAGTTATGGAAGCCTTCTGTACATCCGAGATGTTGACGTCACATTATCATGCTTTTCGAGACCTCAATAATGGTTTGTTCGTCTTTCAACTGTCACGTATTTTTTTATGTTTCAATATACGTGTGTTTTTTATCTGATGTTACTAAAAAAGAAATAGCGTTGTTACATTGTCAATTTAGTTCTTCTTCATTTGTTAATTATTATGAATCTTGCAGTTCATTTTGTAGTGTTGTGCAGAAGGCCGTAATTCACGTACTGGCTTTAAATGTTCTTTATCTTCATTTGAGCTATTAATACAGCTGTATTAGGTTTTTTGAAAGTCATGAATGGTGTCAGTAATATGGGACATTGTTTGTAGGAAAGGCTATAGGTCAAATAATAAAATTTCAAACAATAAAACATCGAGTTTCGTTAAAACGATCAGAAATGTAGTTATGGAATCCTTCTGTACATACGAGAAGTTGACGTCACAATATCGTATTTTTCGAGATTTCGGTAATAATTATTGTTTGTTCATCTTTAAAGTATAACGTATTATTTTCGTGTTACAATATAGCCTACGTTTGTTTTTTTATCTGGTGTTACTAAAAAGTAAGTAGTAAAGTTACGATGTGTTCTTTATTAATTCATTATTATGACTCTAGCTGGTAGACCAAGAAAACATGGTATAATTTTAATTCAAAGAGTTGAGAGATTCAGATAGAAACGACTAATGAGATTTATGTTTTTCTTTTTTAAATTTACTGCTTGTTGATTGGCTGCCATTTACCATTGTCGTTAACGTCTTCCCGCTTTATATTCAAATCGATTCTATATTTCAGTAAAGAGTACATTGTTGCGAACATGAGTACGTTAGGAATATATAGTTTCAGTTCTTGTGTTCACAGACGGGAAATACGTACATATTGTACATTGTGACCGTAGTTTCAAGTTGATATTTTTTAAGTGTCTGTTTATTTTCTTAGTTTTAAATTACTCATATTTTTAAACGTGTGTTTATTTCATTGGCATAAGCGTGTGTTTATTTTATCGATACAATGAGTGATTCACGCCGAAAAAAAAAAACGTGAAATCAGGAAAGAGTTATCTAAAAGTGAGAAATCTTTGCGGAAAAAATCATTCGTTGAATCATGGTTGGGGAACCTCATTTTAAAGGTTGGATGGCTAAATTCAATGATCCCTATAAAGCAGCCGTAGCGAAAACGTCATCGTGCGCGTGTCAATTTAACTTCATTTTCTATATTGTACACTAATGTGCTGTAGACAATATGATATACACTGCATAATGAATACGTTCGCATGGATAACTCAGTTCGTGAGTAAAAACACTTAACTTATTCTTAATACAGTAGCTACTGTATTTTGATTAAACAAAAACCTAATGAAAATTATCGAACTCAAAATCGCGATATTTTCTAGTTTACGTAAATGGATGAACTACTTTTCTTCCCTGCTATACCCAGTAAAGTGATTTCTTTGTGTGTACGCCAGTATCATCGAACTCCAGTCGTGGAAGGGGGAGCAAGCTGTGTTTCCGGTTCTCTAAAGGTATAGCCAGGTTAATATTAAAAATGTTAGAAAAAATAAAATGATGTCCTTGTATAAGACAAAAGTAAACCAAGAATCAGTATTAAATGAATGCGGTCTTTTACCCAATTACTTTTCTTCTGAAGAAAAAACTGCTTATCTAAATTTGCCTGTACTAGAATTTTAGAAGCGAATAGAAGAATGTTACAATTTCAATTCTGAATTTTTGTTCAAATATTTAGGAAAACTAGCCAAAATTTGCCTTTCTTTGTCCCATTCAAATGCAGCTGTAGAGCGGATATTTTCAATGGTTTGTGATATAAACACGAAGAAAAGAAATAAACTATCAGCAAAAACAGTGTCGTCTCTAGTGCGAGTGAAACTTGACATGAGCAACATGAACAAAAATTGTTACAACTATCAGTGAAAACATGTAGCCAAAACAAGGATTCAAGAGGCAACAAAATAGCTGGGCTGCTGGTTGCAGAAGGAGAATGTGAACAGGATCATCAATAATATGCCGATGTGAGGGTGAGTAGTCTGTTGCACTGTGATATTTATTAGGAACATTGTCTTGTTCTAATGTATTATTTTAATTCGTTTTTAAAATGTGTATTTTAGAGTTTAGACCATACCGCACCAACAGGGATTTTTTTCGAAATTCGGAGGATTTTTCAACCCATCTGAGGGATTTTCTTTCGTAAAAACCTGCCAACACTGGTGCAGTCTGTTATGCGAAGTGCTGGATTTTGTGAGAGTGAATTTTCTCAGCAGGACTATTTTCAGATTTTGCGTCATATTCCAGTTCGATGATTGTCCCTTCAATTAGCTGTTGAACGTCTTGTTAAAATGTGGCGCGCTTTGAAAATGTAGGCCTTTATTTGGCAAAAAGTTATTGGAAATTTGTATGTTCCCAAGAAGCTGAAGTAAATGAACGTTCATTGTCAGTAGCAGAACGTTTTCTGTATTGTCTTACACTTCCAATTTTCTGTTCGAAAAAGTTACGGCCCCTAATATGTTAATAATAATGAGACATGTTCTAGAAATTCCATTAAGTAACGGGTCTATGGACAGGATGTTATGAATTGTTTGTGGATAGATAACAGAAACAGAATGTCAACAGAACTAATGAGAGCGGAAATTTGTATTAAAATGAACTTGAGTGTAAGCTGTCAGGAATTCTACAAAATAGCCTTGGAAAACAAGAGACGTCTGGAATCTGCAAGGAGCTCCAAGAAATACAAATTTTAAGTTAGGCCTACGTCTATCTTAATACAGTAAAGATTTGATTATTGCTGAATTTTTAACAATTTTACAACTTTTTTATGCGAGGCTCTGAAAAAATTAATTAATATGCATTTAAGAGAGCATATTTTACTGTGCCATGCTTAAAAATTTCATCATATTTTATTTGACGGAGAAATAAATTCCTAAAGTCTGCAAAACTGACATTAAAATTAAGGAACTTGTTGAAAACGTTAACTTTTTTCAGGATTTCAAATATTAATTTATCCGCCAAATCAAATCCAACATTCTTGAATTTTTAATCGATCCTTTAACTTGCAATACAAAATAAAATATAACTTACTGGCTTTTAAGGAACCCGGAGGTTCATCGCCGCCCTCACATAAGCGCGCCATTGGTCCCTATCCTGAGCAAGATTAATCCATTCTCTATCATCATATCCCACCTCCCTCAAATGCATTTTAATATTATCTTCCCATCTACGTCTCGGCCTCCCTAAAGATCTTTTTCCCTCCGGACTCCCAACTAACACTCTATATGCATTTCTGGATTCGCCCGTACGTGCTACATGCCCTGCCCATACAAAATAAAATATAGGCCTAATAAATTAATTAGCCTATAATAGGAATAATAATAATAATAATAATAATAATACGCCCAATAATAGTAATAATAGGCCTAACAATTAAGTTTATAGACTTCGTAAATCTCCGGGTTTGCGATAGTTCAACCTGGCAACCCTACCCTATCATCATCATTATCATCATCGTCATCATCGATGTTTGGAATGTTGGAGTGTAACAATAATTTGCAATGGGAACTTAGTATAGAAGCATTGTATTAAATCAATTGTGAAGTTTGTTAAAACTTGTAACATTCTAAGTTCTGTTTACTTACATTTAAAAATAGATGCAAGTACTGTTTACTTACATTTAAAGATGAATACAAGAACTGTTTACTTACATTTAGAAATGATTACGTTATTATCTAGAAAAGAGCGTTATATTTGTGTCCTGGATTGAATCATATATAAAATTATAATAATTTAATCGTGGATTGGAATACACTGAAGGGAGTCCTGAAGAAAATTGGCGTGGATTGGAAAGAGAGAAGGCTTTACAGTAACCTATAAATGAAACAACGAGTCAAAGGAGAAGAAATTTAATGTTAGAAGAAAGTGAAACAGGGAGAAAAGTAAGACAAGGATGCCCTTTATCACCTACCCTGTTCAACATCTACTTGGAGGATTTAGTGAAGAACTGTTAACAGAACAGTGAAAATAATATATATTCTTATTAGAAAAAAGAGCAATTAGAATAATAGTTGGAGCAAAGGCTAGAGAATCGTGTAATTTATTTAAAAACAATTAGAGATTCTGCCCTTAACAAATCAGTACATAGGGGAGAGTCGGGTAGTATCGGACATCGGGTAGTATCGGACATCGGGTAGTATCGGACATCGGGTAGTATCGGACAGTGCGTTTCTTTCATCTACCGCCATATGGTAGTACCTGAATGACAAGGTTACGTTTCTCTATGCGACATCACAGAAACGTAACCATGTCAATCAGGTATTATCATCATGTGGTAGATGAAAGAAACTCACTGTCCGATATTACCCGATGTCCGATACTACCCGACTCTCCCCTATACTCTTTAATAAATTTCTTCTTATTCAATAAAGAAAATTTTCCAACGAAATCAGTCATGGCCTACATGGTATAAATACCCGAAAAAAGAATGATTTTCATATGCCATCATCGAATTTATCATGCTATCAATGGGGAGTACGTTACATGGCGATAAAAATTTTCAATAGTCTTCCTGAAGACATTAAGAATCATAGCCAAAACCCTGCATTATTTAAGGTAAAACTAAAAGATTACTTAATATCTCACACTTTTCATTCTGTAGATGAATTCTTGATATTTCACAGTACTGTGTAAATATTTTAATATTATTAAATGGTAAAACTTATTGCATTTTATAAAGTTATTATTATTATATACACTATCACCACGCTAGAAGTGGCAGAAATCAAGTTACATGGTGGAAGTTCATATGGTAGGTTGTAACAATACCACTAGATGCTACACTACTACAATAACTTATTTTAAACTAGCATTGGTACCATTTAGGAAGCGGTGAGATTTATGCTACTCTACCCTATATAATTTTTTAATAAACTTCAATCGTAGATAATGAAAGTAAAGGCAATCCGTCCAGTAATTTGGAACAAATCGTTGTACAAACGGACAGACAGACAAATGGAGAGACGGTAGGACCAAGAGCCACTTTCACAATGTCAGAAGTGCTGAAAGCATACATTTTGGAGAAATGGATTTTCTTCGTCATTAGAATACAGTACTTAACAAAAGTTTAAGACCATGAGCAAATTTCATATAATTATTTTCTGGTCCTATATTTTTGTTTCTATTTCCCTCATGAATATTTTGTCAATTATTTGGACTGTGAGACATCTATCGACGCAAAGAAAGTAAAATTATGACATTTAGTTTTCGAGTTATGATTTTAATGAAATATTTTGTTACTGTAAAAAATGTTACATTTATAATTACGGAATAATTTATTCATGCTAAACCAACATGTTTATTGTAGTGATGATTTTTTTTCAAGCAATTTGAGAAGTGTGAGAACACAGTGGTACCAGAAAGAAAAATTTAAAAAATTTTCCTTCTGGTGCCAATGTGTTCTCACACTTCTCAAATTGCTTGAAAAAAATCATCACTACAATAAAGATGTTGGTTTAGCATGAATAAATTATTCCGTAATTATAAATGTAGCATTTTTACAGTAACAAAATATTTCATTAAAATCATAACTCGAAAACTAAATGTCATAATTTTACTTTCTTTGCGTCGATAGATGTCTCACAGTCCAAATAATTGACAAAATATTCATGAGGGAAATAGAAACAAAAATATAGGAATAGGAAATAATTATATGAAATTTGCTCATGGTCTTAAACTTTTGTTAAGTACTGTATAGGCGGTTAGTGTTCAGAGTGGCTATTCTCAGCCCACCCACATGTTAACATAATGTTACAATGCCTTTTATAATTATTAACCTACCTAAGAGCTTAGTAGACGCCATGTCTGCGTCTATATTCTCTTAAAATGCTACGTTTAGGTGTCATAAAACGTGCTGAATTACATTTTGAGCTGCACTTAACCGGGCGTGCTTTCGCATTAATTTCTAACTTTCACACTTCTCTGCCGTTGGCAGTTGCAGGAATGGAAATGTCTACGTGGGATTTCAGTAACAACTCTAGTTACTCTGAATGTTTGATAGTTTCAAGAAATGCTTACTAACAGTCGTGTTTTAATATTTGGTCTTCGTAGTTACTGGTGTTTCATTTAGCGAAAAATTGCGACCGATTTGAAAATGTCTCGTCAGTGTATCAGTTCTCCAGACAATTTTTTTATGAATACGAGAATAAACAATGGAATGGAACACATTGTACTACTAGGTTCAAAAAGTTCCCGGAATTTTACTACCATTTTTCGTATTAATATATAACAAGGGATATTATACATTTGTTTTGTTGGTAACATTCATGATGTCATTTCCTTAAAGTTTGCTGATAATGGCAATTATTGGTTTTGAGTTGTAGGCAATTGTTTATCATAGTGTTTTGTTTGTTCGTCGCATTTTGTAATTATGTCCACAGAGCAAAGTACAAACATCAAGTTCTGTGTTTTGCTGGGGACATGATCAGTATGGCTGATGAAGATGGTGATTTCTTAAACAAAATGAAACTGGTGCTACTTGTACGACCCAGTCCCTAAACGACAGTCATCTGAGTGGAAATCGAAAACATCTCCTCGGAAGCAAAAATTTCCTAGGGACACTTCCAAAGGCAAAGTTATTTTAAATGTTATGTTTTATTTAACGACGCTCGCAACTGCAGAGGTTATATCAGCATCGCCGGATGTGCCGGAATTTTGTCCCGCAGGAGTTCTTTCACATGCCAGTAAATCTACTGACATGAGCCTGTCGCATTTAAGCACACTTAAAGCAAAGTTATGTTGGAAGTTTTCTTCGACTCTCAGGGTCTCATGCACCATGAGTTCATTCCAGAAGGTCGTACTGTAACGAAAGAATTGTACGTAGAAACCCTTCGTCGCCTCTGGGACGCAGTGAGAAGGAAACGTCCAGAAAAGTGGGTAGAAAACAACTGGTTCCTTATGCATGACAATGCACCTGCTCATCGCGCAATTATTGTAAAGAATTTTCTTGCCAGGCACAACATAACTGCTTTGGATCACCCACCATACTCTCCTGATCTCTCACCACCTGATTACTTTCTGTTTCCCCGTCTGAAAAGTCATCTGAAAGGACGGAGATTCAATGCTGAAGAGGTTATCGCAAACGCGACGAGAGCACTAAGACGGGTTTCACAAAATGGCTTCCAGGCCTGCTTCCAGGAACTCTACACGCGTTGGCAAAAGTGTGTTGTTGCGGAAGGCAACTATTTTGAAGGGAATGCTGTAGAATAGTGTTTAAGGTACGTTGTTTCTATGATGCTAGCAAATTCCGGGAACTTTTTGAACCTAGTATGTATAACCCTTAATAATAAAAGTATGTGATGCACTCCTTGTCCGGGCTAGAGGTATCAAGAAATAAATTGTTCACCATTTATACAGGGTGATACACGAGAATTTACCGTCACTTACGCAGCTTATTTCCGAAGACATTCTGAACAAAATATGTCATATAAACATTTGTCCTAATCTCAATATTTTCAGAGTTACACTAATTTGAATTGGTTTGTAAAATACTATTATTCTTGAGTTTTAAGGATAAAAGAATATTACGGATAAAGAATGAACTGTTCAGGAGTATTATTTCTTTAATTAGCTAGTATTCTGAAGATAAAAATGTGTTGCGAATTCTATAGTTCCTTCGTACAGATTTGTTTTCGATTTTTAACCACAAAATTACATTTTCTTACGCATTTAATAACAACAATTGTTACAAATAGCGCCACTCTTGTAAATTCTTTAAGACTGTACTTTAGGATGCATAATTAAGCTATAAAGAATCAAGTTCCTAAAGTCGTATGATTTGTAACAATTTGTGTGATAAGTGCATAAGAATAATGTCATTTTTAATTTCAAATTGAAAAATAAAAATTTGTATAACTGAATCAGTCATTTTAGAAAGGACTCTAGTCCGAAATCACAACATCAATCGAATCTCTATAAAAATGGCCTTATTTCTGGAATTGGACTTTTTCAAATGTACTTTCAAAAGTGTTCAGTTTCTGTACATCTTAATGAATCCATGAAATAATGTCATTTCTAAGGTGTATTCAAGTATGACGAATACAGTAGCGTCCTATAAAAAATGGACTAGAGCTCTTTCTAAAATGACTGATTCAATTGTGTAATTTTTATATACACGAAATCCCTTGTTTAAGCGTTGTATATAGAGAAAAATGGCCGCCCCTCTGACAGTTATTCGTATCGATTGTCATTTTATGATGAAGATTGCCTTGTAATCACAGAAGAACAAACCAAAGAGCACAGAATAATTAAAATGATATTGCGTTAGCTGTTGTCTTTGACCAAAATATAGCACGGTAATCGATCAGGCCCAGTTGTACTATCGATACTTAGCGCGGCACACTAGCGCGCACTATCGGATACAATAGAGAATCTCAAATATTATATTACCTCTCGTAATGAAGTAATGACGAAACTGTGACGTAGCTGTGTAACAGTTGTACTGTTATACACGACGTATGTAGTGATTATTAGTTTCGAGTTTACTCACGTCTTATAAACGAGCTATTCATTGTGTAATTATAAGACATTATTAGCAAGACAGAAGAAGTAAATAAGTAATAGCCTATATTATATACTCAGTAATAGAAAAATTAAGTTTAAAGAAAGTTAAGTGGAAAGAACATTTACAAAGAAATAAAAGCTGAAAACTTTCCTGATTTATTATCGCTATTATAGATAAATTTCATCAGGGAAGATGCTGAAAGAGATGGAAAAATTTGAAGTTGTATCAGGTGGTATGGTAGGAGAAAGAAGCTTCTATGTTATATAATTGGATCGAATCCCGACTATTAAAGGATTTTTTATTGGGTTATTTTTACGACGCTGTATCAATATCTAGGTTATTTAGCGTCTGAATGAAATGATGGTGATAATGCCGGTGAAATGAGTCCGGGGTCCAGCACCGAAAGTTACCCAGCATTTGCTCGTATAGGGTTGAGGGAAAACCCCGGAAAAAACCTCAACCAAGTAAATTGCGCCGACCGGGATTCGAACCCGGGCCACCTGGTTTCGCGGCCAGATGCGCTGACCGTTACTCCACAGGTGTGGACCTATTAAAGGATTAGGTACAGTTTACAGCATTAAAATGTTGGAAATATTCAGCATTTTTTTCCCTCCATTACTGTATCTTTTACAATAATGAAAATTAGCACGTGTAAAACACTGTCTTTCTGCTATATGAAAAAATATTTTTACGATTTAAAAATCATTTGGCAGTTCACTGTGCAGTGATGAAACGTTACCCTCATAACTCAAAAACTATCCAACATTTTGTGATGAAATTTTTTTTGTGTATTTATGCATGTTATATCTACAATGTCCGCGGTCTATGGCATCCTGCCTAGGACTCGCGTTACGGAATGCGCGCTGGTTCGAGTCCTCATGGGGGAAGATATTTTCTCATGAAATTTCGGCCAGTGTATGGGACCGGTGCCCACCCAGCATCGTGATATACTTGGGGAGCTACGATAGGTAGCGAAATCCGGTTGCGAATGCCAGCTATAACGGCTGGGGGGATCATCGTGCTAACCACACGATACCTCCATTCTGATTGGATGATCGTCCACCTGTGCTTCGGCATGTGGGTGTGAGGCCAGCAGGCGGCTGGTTGGTCTAGGCCCTTCAAGGGCTGTAGCGCCACGGATTATTATATTATTATATACCCTACAATATGATGCAAAATCACCTCTCTATCTTTGATAGATTCTCTGATAAAAAATAAATTCATTTAAAAATGGTCAAGTATTTTCTTCTAACACAAAAAAAAAAAAATTTATTAAGGACTGTAGTTGAAAGAGAATGAAATTGTAAACATGAGTTTCAACAATAAAATAAAAGAGAGAGAACATGAAAAAGTTAGCAAGTTTATGAATTATGAGGGAAACGCTTCGTTACTGCACAGTAACTGCCATCATTTCAATTTTGAAAAAATATATAAATATATACCAATTTTAATTATTGTACGAGATATAGTAATGGAGGAAAAAATCTTGAATTTTCCAAAAAATTACTGCTGTAAGCTGTAGTTGAAAGGCCGGAGGGAAAAAGATCTTTGGAGAGGCCGAGGCGTAGATGGGAGGATAATACTGAATGGATTTGATGGTGGTGGGATATGATGGTAGAGACTGTATTAATCTTTCTCAAAATAGGGATCGATGGCGGGCTTATGTGAGGGCGGCAATGAACCTCTGGGTTCTCTAAAAGCTATTTGCAAGTAAGCTGTACCTAATCCCCTAACCGATTTTAATTCGTTATCAGCGTGGTGTCCTGTGTTGTCGCAGGAGGAGGTCCGTCATCTCTGTGACCTCACGTTACAAATACCTCACCATTTGTCCGTGTAATGTCAGGCCGAAACTGCTATGCTAAAAGCCAGGTTATGAACCGACTAAACCGGAAGCAACGTTCTGTTGGTCTCTTTCTGAGCTCTGTTGCCACATAGTGGCGCGAGATTCAAAGCGTGTTCAGCGTTTGTCACATAATATGTTTAAAGTAACTGTCGTAGCTATGTTTTCAATTATATATATAACGAATTCAAACATTTCAGTTAAACGAACAACGATTCAATAATAATAATAACAATAATAATAATAATAATAATAATAATAATAATAATAATATAGTGTTAACTAAATATATCAACATATATTATAGTAATTTTTATTTTATTTTTAGTTGTTATCAATAAAAAATTTAGTATTTAGCTATTTTTGTACAATAATAATAATAATAATAATAATAATAATAATAATAATAGTAATAATAATTTAATGGATATGATCTTAATTTTATATTTATACTAATTAAGTCATGTACGAGTATATTATATTATTATTATTATTATTATTATCATTATTATCATTATTAATTCACATAATATATAAATAAGCAAATATACAATTTTTAAAAGGAAAACTCGAGCCGGCTGAGCCATTGTTTAAAATAAATAAGAGTATTCGGACACTGTTAGGTCTACTATTAATTTATTGTACACACGATATGGAAATTTAAGTAAGTCACAGTTAAGTAGTCACATGGAGTTAGTGTGCACTCGAAATTGGTTGCTTGACGGTTGTCAGCCCACTTTGAGGTCTGTGGATATAGAGGGAAAAATTGGATCGGTGTCGGTTAGAGTTCCCGGGTAGCTCAGTGGTAGAGCGTTGGTACGTTAAACCAAAGGTCCCGGGTTCGATACCCGGCTCCGGAACAATTTTTCCCTCGAAATTATTCAAATCAACTTTACAGGGAGTTATACCTGAAATCTTGATTTGCAAGTCACAAGTAGTGCCTCAGCCCTTTTTCCGCGCTGCTTCTTCTACTGATGTGATGCCTCCATTTACACTTTTTGTCGGTAATGCTTGTATACAGACAAAATCATTTCTCTTTCTCTCCAGACTTAAAAACCCGCTTCCTTTTGTATCGTAGCACTCGGGAGAATTCATTATTCTATTAAAGTATATAGTTCTCGATAACACTATCAACAATATTAGTAATTAAAATTACTGTTTTAAGAAAGCACGAGCTAATGACGCTGGTACGAAATGCGACTCGTAATGCACGTGGTATTGCAAATGAAATGGGAAGTTTGGCTACACTGTCTCCGTGATCCCGTTGCCAGATTTTTGTTAGCAGACGACATTTTCACGTGAGGACCAATGAAAAGCTCCGTTCTCCTTCTCCCCTCCACCCCCAGCACTCAACGTGTCATCACTGCACAGGCTACCCCTCTAACTCGTAGGTAACTATAGGTTCGTTCCAACAGCAGTCAGGAACCGTCCGTAACCATCGTGAGCATGCGCAGTACAAAAAAAGCGTTCCAACACAATCCGAACCAGTCCTGAACCGGAAACATGTACTGCAGTCGGGCGTTCCAACAAGCTTTTGACACGGGTTCGAAACGGTCAGAAATAGTCCGCGGATTGAGGCATGTACGGAAGGGTACGCGAGACGCGCATGCGCATAAGCTCACCAACGTCTCCTGGATACTGAAGAAAGACATGATCGACTGTTCACATCATTGAGGTTAAAGATGAAAAGTGACAATACAGACGAATAATAAAACTAGAGATTTAATTTAAATTTTCGCCAAAAAGAAAGGGAATGGAAATTATTTTGATATTGAAACAGTTAATTACAATTTCAACATGCAGCTTCGATTAAAAATATAATAAATAACATACATACATTAATAATTAAAAAAAGAACTATTTTTAGATGAGAGTCCCCCAATACACGACGTTGAATTATCGGAATTCTTGCCTTCCATATTTTTTGTCATCTTTTTATAGAAAATGATCGAAATTCTATTTTCTGCAATTAGAATTAGCTGCGAAACGATAATAATAAGCATCCCGTTCTTAACAAAGATGACCACAGTTATAGCATCTCTGGATTTAGTACATAACGATCCGCGAAAGCGTTCCAACGGCGTCCAGTCCAGTTTCAATGCCATAGCAGATGCTCAACTAGCGCATGCGCATAAGATGGTACAGGAACCGTACATGAACTGATCCATGAACCGCTTGTTGGAACGAACCTTATAACGTCATTGCTTTCCTCTCGCCCACCCAACTACTTCCTGTTTAGTCGGTTCATAACCTGGCTTTTAGTATAGAGCGAGAGTAAATCTAAATCTCCGAAAGGGAAATAATAGTCTATGTGTGTCTATTTTAATAATGAGAAGAGGACTCTTCTGTTTACCTACACAATAGGCCTAATTCATATACAGCTGTCATTTGCTCGTATTGTGTTTACATTATGTTTCACGTTTCTAAGGATGAAGTGAATTTAAATAAATCGTACATAAGCTTCCACTTGTTGTGGGTGAGTCAGTTTTAAGCACTGTATTGTGTAGGGAGAAAGCAGCTCTGGGTACAATGTAATATGATACACTGGGCCATCGCTTTCTACTGTGCTCGATCTGATTATTAGAGTAGTATTGATTTCAATTACTGAAGCAATGTTTGTGCCTGCGTCACACAGAGTACGGATGGATAGACAGAGATTGGTACAATTTTTATTCCGCTCCCTCTGAGAGCTGAAATTTAAACATAGCACAACAGTTGTCACCAATTCCAATTTGTGAAAATGCTCTCGGAATTCATTATTATTAATAGATTCTGTTATTTCAAGACTTACATTATCTTCATTCTGTGTCGTGCTCAGAACTTAGCCATCAAAAGTGACGTTTCAAAAACTGCGTATTGGTTTAGAAGCAGGTCGCTCATCTGCAACGATCGGGCTGCAAATTTTTCGACTCAACTGTCGATTCAAAAGCATGAAGAGTTGAATTTTTATGAAGATCTAGACAACAGAAGTCATGCCTTTATTTAGACATGACTTCCATAAAACGGTGGAATTTGAAAGAAGTGTTATGCGGGACTCACCTCACCGGCCCTGAGGAGAATGCATCAACTGTTACTCACGCAAAAGTTACTTAAAACCATGCGGCTATACGCGGACTTCCGAACTCATAACGTCTATAGTAGAGTGCTGCATTGGAGTTAAATCGCTCGCTTGAACTCGGTCGAGTGTCGCACCCTCGAGTGAGATAAGATCGGTCGTGATACGCTCGTAATAAATAGAAGCACAGTACAAGGTCATCTCACCGACATTAGGCGACAGATAAGATACACATATGTTTTGCTCACACGGTAAAAATAAGGTTTTTTTTCTGCGTTTATGACAAACGTTTAATGGAACAGTCAATGGAACGTATCAAAACAGGAACATGAAGTTATAAATAAAATAGTAAGAAAAACTTCGATATACAGTTATTATTGCTAATTAATAATTATTCAATATTTGATTTACCACATATATAATATGATAGGTCCATACATAGTGTCCCGCCTATGTACTGCGACAATTTAGAAACGTTTTACAAAATATTATTGATATAGCAGTAGATTAATAACAATATTAGTACAGAGATAACGTCACAGAAAATATAATAAAACGAATAATCATGCTGCACAACTGTTACAGACGCAAAGATTGATACACTAATTATTATTATTATTATTATTATTATTATTATTATTATTATTACTATAAAACTTGATACAGTTCTTGCATTATCGTGATTGTGTTCTCCGTTTATAATAATTACATTTACATCCAATAACATCCATCAGATGTGGCAAAAACAAAATCACTCCTGTGTGGGGGGGGGGAAATTACCTACAACATTTATATTAAGTTTTAAAGCAAGTTTTGTAGTTGTACTATGGAGAGGTTAGTTAAACACTCCAAAGTTTTGAAATGATAAACATCTATGATGTTACTACACAGTTCATCACTGTAACTAGAACGAATGTCTAACGCTCGGCTTATACCGTTCGAAGATTTATCGCTCGTGACAATTTTACCCATCATGCATGTGCGTTACCTATCGGATTATGCTATGAACTACTTGGCGCTCGAGCGAAAACGTCCGATGCAGACCTCTGGACTCTATAGTAAAAGATTCATAAAAGCATTAAAGAATGTATTAACCATGAATGTAATGGTCAGACCTTCAGATTGTCAACACCTCTCATCAGTTCTACTACATCCCCACCGCCAGCTTCCCCTGTGATGTTTCCCTCCAGCCAGGGCCGGTGAGGTGAGTTCCACACTGTATTCAAGGTTTGTGAGACGCACAGTACTATTATTTAGTCCTGGCAGTCGACGGAGATGTGCGCTGGGTCAGGCGAGTCCATTTAGTTACGCCAAGGGAGTTTGGGTTAGTCACTCACTTGCTTTCGGAGCGATCGGATGCCATGCGAGCGGTAGAGCGGTATGTTTCTAGTACAATTAAACTACTGCATTCCTTTACCGACCGCTCGCCCTTATCTCTACTCCGGAGCTCTCCACACTACTCCTATTACTTCCCCTATTTCGCGTCGCTGAGCTGTCAGGACTAAATAATCGGTCTATATTTCGCTCCTAATAACTTTTTTTCTTCCTCCTGTGAGGGGTTACGCCTTATGACCTGTTGCGGCTTTACATTCATCCCTTCCAGGGTCTACCAGAAGGCTTGTGTAACAATGACAGTATAGGAAATATTTTCAGCGTACATTCTTTTAAATGTTCTTTCCTTTTCTCTCATTTAATTTATCTTTTTTTTTTTTTTATAATATTTATTAATACTATACACTTGAGCTACATTAGGCATTGCAGCCCGAAAGAGCAGAAGCTCGTGCTCGGGCGCAGTTCAGATCAGTTATACAAAATATATCACAAAATTACGAGAGTTCATTGAGCACAATCACATTAATAAATGGTAAAATACATACAGCATGTAATATGTCTATATACAAATAGAAAATAAAGAAGTACATGAATATTAGAGTAACAATTTTTAACTCAATTAGCTTAAACAATTAAATAATTAATCTGATTTGTTTCTTAAATCTATGTGCGTTAAGTGTACTTAGCTCAGGGTAAGCTCTAATTAATGTATTATATATTTTGGGTCCAAAATTTCTGCTGTGTTTTAATCCAGCAGTTGTGAGGCATTTGGGAGTATTTAGAAAGAAACTGTAGTTTTGTCTCGTCTGGTATTCATGAGGATCAAATTTAAATTTATTGTGGTTTTTATGGAAGTAAATCAGCAATTTTTGTTTATAAATTTGTTCTAGATTTGATACGCCAAATTCCTGAAAAATTAATTTTGTTGGGTAATCAAAAGGTTTATATAGACAAATTTTGATAATTCTTTTTTGGAGCAGATTTAAAGGACGGAGAGTCGATTTTGCCATTCCTCCCCAACCTAAAATACCATACTGAATTATTGATTGAAACAGAGCTAAGTACACAGTACGCAGAACATAAACAGGTAAATAAGAGCGTAGAATGGAAAATTTGTGGATTGTTTTACGCAATCTGTTAAACAGAAAGGAGATATGCTTGTCCCATTTTAAATGTTGGTCAATAATAATGCCTAAATATTTAACTTGTGAGGATATACTCAAAGCGTTACATGAGCAAGTAGGTAGGTTACAATCATGTATAGTTGTACTTATATTATTATTTATTTCTAGTTGCTCAAGGCCATGTGATGTTAATGAAAATGGTATTAATTTTGTTTTAGAAACGTTCAAAGAAAGTAAGTGAGCATCCAGCCATTCTTTAATAATATTAATACCACTGTTAGAATTTTGATAAGTTTCATTCCAACTCGAACCGCTAAATATAACCACAGTATCATCAGCATAAGAATACAGAGTACCAGAATATTTCTCAATGTCAATTTTAAGTAAATCGTTGATATATATTAAAAACAAAACAGGACCTAAAATCGTCCCCTGAGGTACACCTATGTCAATGTTACGTGATTTACTAAGGTGATCATTTATTTTAGTTGCTTGAGTTCTGTTACTTAAGTAAGATTTAAATAATTTTAAAGCAATTCCATTAATTCCTAATCTATCCATTTTATTCAAAAGTATACTGTGATTGACCGTATCGAAAAATCTGCTACAGTATTGCAAACAAATAAATTGTTTCCCCGTCAGTCTAACACATGGAAATCCGTCAGAATCCGTCAAAAAAAAAAAAGGTCCACTCGATATATCTATATACAAATGAAAGCAATTATTAAAGCAACTTTGTTACCAGTCTTGATTAAAATAATAATTCATCCACATCATCTGCTTCTACATAGTACTGTATTGCTTTGTGGGTGAACGCTCCCCCAAAAATTAAAGAATAAAAATGACAGCAACTAAAAAAGCCAAAGACGATGTAAATCGTAATTTCCGCCAGAAAATCCGTCACCGATCAAAGCCATTCTTTTCCCGTCCGGTACATTGAAAATCCGTCACCCATCAAAACCATTCTTTTCCCGACCGGTACATTGAAAATCCGTCACCCGTCAAAGCCATTCTTTTCCCGTCCGGTACATTGAAAATCCGTTATCCATCAAAGCCATTCTTTTCCCGTCCGGTACATTGAAAATCCGTTATCCATCAAAGCCATTCTTTTCCCGTCCGGTACATTGAAAATCCGTCAAAGCCATTCTTTTCCCGTCCGGTACATTGAAAATCCGTTACCCATCAAAGCCATTCTTTTCCGTCCGGTACATTGAAAATCCGTCACCCCTCAAAGCCATTCTTTTCCCGTCCGGTACATTGAAAATCCGTCATCCATCAAAGCCATTCTTATCCCGTCCGGTACATTGAAAATCCGTCACCCATCAAAGCCATTCTTTTCCCGTCCGGTACATTGAAAATCCGTCACCCGTCAAAGCCATTCTTTTTCCGTCCAGTACATTGAAAATCCGTCACCCGTCAAAGCCATTCTTTTCCCGTCGGGTACATTGAAATTCCGTCACTTTTGACGGAATTTCCGTCCTGTTGGCAACACTGATCTGCTATGAGTAACTTTTTCAGCATCTATTTATGTCACATCACTACAAACATTGATCGTTTACCATACCAGAGAGTATAGTTAAAATATGTTCAATAGGACATTATTGTGGAAAACAGTAGAAAGAATCTACCCTACGTAAAGATTAATTTTCGGTCCTACAGAATATATCTCTTATGGTAACAATGGTTATTAAAGGAGAAAAATTCGCTTCGGCGCCGGGGAGTGTATCTCTTAATCAATATTAAATTTCACTGTTTCTCATTTACTGTGTACAGTACGATTACTTACTCCTGATAGTCGCCGGCAATGTGCGCCTGGGTCAGGCGAGTCCATTAAGTTACGCCAAGGGATGTTGAGGTTAGTTTGTTGCCTACAGTCAAAGCGATCGGATGTCACGGTATAGCGTTGTGTTTCCAGTACAGTTAAGCTGTACTGCATTTCTTTATCGACCGTTCGCCCTTATCTCTACTCCGAAAGTCTGCCCACTACTCCTATTACTTCCCCTCTTTCGCGTCGCTGAGCTGTCAGGACTAAAAAATCGGTCTGTAATGAATTTTTACGTTTCAACACTGAATAACGTATGTTAAGTTCAAGTTAGCAAATTTGAAGTAGCTTAAACTTCTTAATATATTACTTAGCGAAAAATTCAATGACATAAACCTAATTTTCGAGGAAGAAATATTAAGGGCCGATTGTATAAACCATTTAATCTTAAATCAGAGGTTAAATTGATCCTCATTCTAGCTGAACTTGGACTTTTGTGTTGTATAAAGTCTAATCTAAGATTAATTTGTCTTAAACTAAAGTCAACTTTGACTGAAGAAATTTCTCCGATTAAGTTAGATGAATATATATATATATATATATATATATATATATATATATATATATCTTGCCTTAATATACAAACCTATAACTATATTATGTTTATAACAACAATTAATTATTCATGGATATGATAGGTACATTCATAAATTTTCAATTTACTGTATTACTAAACGAAAATTGTCGTGTATATATAGCTTTATTATGTTTAGCAGTATCAAACAACATAACATAACAATTTGGAGAACGGTCAATCTTCTTCTTATTGTCCGCCATTATTTACAATGAACAAAACAAACCAGTGTCTCCAACAGAGTGTGCGAAAAGTCGCCAAAAAGTAATTGGAAAGTCGCTAGATTTCTTATTATCAACAAAGAAAGATTAAATTTTGTCACTATGAGGTGCTAAAAAGGTTGCTAAATCCCTATTTAAGCAATATAAAAGTTAAAAGAAATTGTGGTCGAAAAAGAGTTTAAGTCGCTAAATTGGCTATACTGAACAAACCTGTACAACATGGCCCGCACAACACATACTTCACCTGTTTATGCGATGTTGCCAAGTCCTTTTCACGTGAACTTAGTTTGCATTTGAACCAAGGTAATTTGATCGCAGAAAAGTTTTATACAATAGAAGAAGTGTCTGAACTCGGTTCACTTTCCGATTTTCGATCAAAATTCATCTTTAGTCAGGGAGCTTTATACAATTGGGCCTAAGTGTTCGATAATTACATAATTGCATAACAAAGTATCTCCCACTAAAGTAATATTTATATTACTATGACTAGCCGTACCCGTGCGCTCCGCTGCACCCGTTAGAAATAAATATAAAGTAATTACATAATTAAAATAGGACGTTTGATCCAGGGAACATTCGTGTTTGATAGAAGGATAAATCGTTTAATATGTTACTTAATTAAAATTGTATTTTAATAATTAAAATGCGATCATTTTGGTCCAGAGACACTCATTTGGTGATATGACAATTCCTTTAACATGTTTCTTAATTTTTATTACATGCAACCATAGTTTAATGAACATTGACATAATTTAGATTTAATGTGTATATTTTATTTTACTTGTTATAGGTTTCCATTGAATTATGGTAATAACTTAATTTTAACCCTTGTTTTCTACGTATTCAGTAAATGGCGTTTGGTCCACTATGGTTCTGAACCCTTCAAATAACTTAAATTATATTATATAATATTACATATTATATTATATTATATTATATTATATCAGAAGTTATTGTAATAACATTATAGCATTATGTCCATCTAGAGAAACTACACTTTCCAATGGTGAAATAATAATTAATTATACAAATCGGTTAATTTAGCTTCCCATATTGCTTCATACAAACACAGAAACATTCTCTGTAGGCTATATTTCATACCTTTCGATTGTTGCTGTCCAAGGCCCCTTATAGACGAAGTCATTTGTTTTTTAATTCATTACACTGCCTTAGATGGCAGTTATTTTAATTTTAAAACTCATTTATCTCATTAAATATCAGTCCTATCAAAAATTTTCAAGGAATAAAACGTATCGAAAATTATTTTTAAAGAAACGTTTGTTATGTAACATTTTTCACAAAAATCAATAATAAGCGAGATATTTCGATTTATTTAATTAGGCCCCCTTATAACCCCCCTATTAAATATTGTATTTTGAATGCCGTATTGCCTAAAATCTAAGTTACAACGAACTTAATTTATATTCCAATTTTCATCGAAATCCGTTCAGCCATTATCGCGTGAAAAGGTAACAAACATACAGACAGACAGACAGACATACAAACAAAACTTTCAAAAAAGCGATTTTCGGTTTCAGGGTGGTTAATTATATATGTTAGGACCAATTATTTTTGGAAAATCGAAAATTACGAGAAAAATTTCGGCTACAGATTTATTATTAGTATGGATGTATCGAAGTACATAATATATGAAGGGTACACGGGAAAAACGAACAATGCCACATTTCCATTAAGGGTGAAATAGTGATCTATTTCAGTATATTACTGCAAAATTTATTGATGTTTCTACTTCAAATGAAGGAAATGATGAGTGAATCCATGGTTTTAATTCTCCTTTACCACGTTTGGTAAAAAATAATATAATGTTTGTAGTAATACAGTGAATTAGATAATGACATCACCCTTAACAGCATTGAGACATTGTTCGTTTTTCCCGTGTACCCTTCATATGATATTTCCATGCAGGAATTCTGCATTACCATA
Organism: Periplaneta americana; assembly: GCF_040183065.1. NCBI lineage: Eukaryota > Metazoa > Arthropoda > Insecta > Blattodea > Blattidae > Periplaneta > Periplaneta americana. The sequence goes on along the minus strand of NC_091123.1, from coordinate 166,913,531 downwards.
TGGTGAACAATGGGTAGAACGGAGAAAAACTATCTCCTTTTACCTACTAAACTACACCGGATTCTAGTTCCGATGCCGGACTGAATCCTTCTCAGTTTAATTTCTACCTCTCTGTTCCTCTTTGGTGGCCTACCCTCATGCACTGTATCACAGAATATGTGACAGTGGCACAGTGTCCAACACTGTGTACAGAAGTGCACTCATAACGAGTGACTAAGTGGCCGGGGTTCGACGGAACAAAGCGCCGTCTTAAAGCGTCAGCACGTAGAGCTGAAAACCCGGGTTCGGGTCCCGGTGCCGGAGAGAATTTTTCTCCGTTCTACACATTCTTCATAATATTCATACACTACAGTGTAAGCACTGCATAGATACATGTCGAAATATCTCTGCTTCCTTCCTGGTTCTGAACTAAATTTTATGCCAAATAAATCATAGAATTCTGTATATCATTTTGTAATGATCTTCACGTTTAGTCAATCTAATTGAAATGGTCTTACTTTAAAGCTGTATTTCTATTCTGTTGGTTACAGTTTCGTGGTGCATGTAAATTAACTGTCTCCATTAAATATGGAATATGAATTTTTGTAGAAGACGCTTGGTGTATTTATCTCTGAATGGCGTAGAGTGGCAATGCACTGAATTCACCCCTTCGCCCACGAACGTAGAAAGCGGTGATGACTGCTGCTACTTTCTCTTAATATATTCATTGACGTCATTTTACATTTTTTTGTGAGGTTTTAAATTTCTCTTGTTTGTTGTTTTATTAAATTAATGGAAGAAACTGTCGCCTCCGTCCGAGCGTGACGAAACCTCGGACAACTTTTAATGTACTTTGTTCGCAACTCATTACATCTAAAATAAAAACGCTTCAACCAGCAACATTTCACTGAAGAATTGTCTGCTTTCGCCTCTCGTCACATTAGTCTCTTCCTCTTGTATTTGGGCGAGATTATGTTCATTTTTATTAAGTTTCCAAAGAAACTCTAGCAGCTGTGATGTCAAATGATGAACGTTTGTAGCTTCAACTTGTCTCTTAAGCCCTTATGCCTTACTTACTTACTTACTGGCTTTTAAGGAACCCGGAGGTTCATTGTCGCCCTCACATAAGCCCGCCATTGGTCTCTATCCTGAGCAAAATTAATCCATTCTCCATCATCATATCCCACCTCCCTCAAATCCATCTTAATATTATCTTACCATCTACGTCTCGGCCTCCCTAAAGGTCTTTTTCCCTCCGTCCTCCCAACTAGCACTCTATATGCATTTCTGGAATCGCCCATACGTGCTACATGCCCTGTCGACGATCTTTCTCGGCTCGATCTAGAAGGTTTTGTTGGATTCGGAATTTCTTTTCTTCTTCTACTAACTTCTTCTCTTGGTCGAAAATTACTTCTTCTTTTACTTTCACTTTTCGTGCAGTCTCTTCTAGTTCCTTAGACAGTTCCCTGTTCTCAAGCACGTATCTATAACAGATATGAAATGGTGAACGTAATATTTGGAATACCAGAACCATTTACATCAAAATTTAGTTAAGAAAAATTCACAGTAAGAAATCATTTTACTGCTACAAAATAGTATACTGAACATTCTAAAAAGAAACTCTCAAAATAAAACTTGATATGATAATGATACGTTTACTTGATTTAAATTTGAATTTCTCTACTTTCATCAGCATGAAATAAACAGCGTTTTGCAAGTGATGCATACGTTCTCACAACTACACAACAGTACCAAATGTAAATTTTATATCTCGAATTTTAAGAACTTGTACTCACGTGTATTTTTTAATCCCTCTCCCCCCATCCCCAACAGCAGCACTCTTAACTTTATCGTTACCTACTTACTTACTTACTTACTGGCTTTTAAGGAACTCGGAGGTTCATTGCCGCCCTCACATAACCCCGCCATTGGTCCCTATCCTGAGGAAGATTAATCCAGTCTCTACCCTCATATCCCACCTCCCTCAAATCCATTTTAATATTATCTTCCCATCTACGTCTCGGCCTCCCCAAAGGTCTTTTTCCCTCCGGCCTCCCAACTAACACTCTATACGCATTTCTGGATTCGCCCATACGTGCTACATGCCCTGCCCACCTCAAACATCTGAATTTAATGTTCCTAATTATGTCAGGTGAAAAATATAATGCGTAAATCAAGATCAGCTGCAACAGCAGTAGTTGGAAAGACATTGAAAATGACATCTCACCAGTGTCGAAACAGGACCCATCTGTCATAAGGTACATAACTTCTTTAAAATTATAACACTTTTAACATGCCAACTAAGAAAGTTTTATGATTTTTTAATTCTCATCAGTAAGAAGAATTGTAATTTTATTAACATGAATTGACGCACGACCAGCAGAAGATTCTTATATCATTATTGGACAAATTCTAAGAGTATTATACTCGTAATATTATTATAAATCCCACAGTAACAAAGAATTGAGACAATTTAAAAAGATAAAGTTAAAAAGGTTTAAAGAAAAGTATATGTAAGTATATGTCTTGAAAGCATAAGAAATAAGTTCAAATCTTCTATTAATTTTGCTTAAATTAATATACTTAAACTAATAATAAAAATATATAAATCCTAATTCCTAAGGAATGTAATATATAATTTAATGATAAGGACAAAAATCCCTTTCAATCCAAATACATTAATTTACCTTATAATTGCAATATTGTTCCCCGAACTCAAATAAATATAAAAGAAAGCTTAAAATAAAAAAAAATATAGAATTAACATTACCATCCAAAAAAATAATAAAAAATAATATACTCATAAACAACATACTAGCATATTCAGCCAAAAAATTAAATTAAATCCTCTTCTTCTAGTCCACACCTGTGGAGTAACGGTTAGTGCGTCTGGCCGCGAAACTAGGTGGCCCGGGTTTGATTCCCGGTCGGAGAAAGTTAGCTGGTTGAGGTTTTTAGGGGGTTTCCCTCGACCCAATATGAACCATGAAATTTCAGCCAGTGTATGGGACTGGTGCCCACCCAGCATCTTGATGCACTTGGGGAGCTACGATAGATAGCGAAATCCGATTGCGAAAGCCAGCTATAACGGCTGGGGGGGACCTTCATTCTGGTTGGATGATCGTTCACCTCTGCTTCGGCATGTGGGCATGAGGCCAGCAGCTGGCGCTTCACGGGCTTAGCACCACAGATTATTATTATTATTATTATTATTAATTATTATTATTATTATTATTATTATTATTATTATTATCCTCCTCTTCTATACTCAACATTAAATCCCGAAAACAAATCAGACTAACCCTCAGCCGGACAGTGACGTCGCCAGTCTGGGAGGAAGTACAGTCACACTGAAAACATTCGCCCAATTTAAGAAAGCAATATGCCTATTAGTTTTCTAACGTATTTTTGGCGAGATAGAGATACAACCATTCGTACTTACGTGTTCAGAGAAGGAAAGTATTGTAGAACATTTTATTTATTTATTTATTTATTATTTTTATTTATTTATTTACTCTATTATTAATTTTTTCTGGTGAAGTTAAAGACCATCACACCATCAGAAATACAAATACAATAATAGTACATTATGCAACGAGCCTATAATGATAGTAATTAAGAATCGAGTATGGATATTTATGAAACGAGCGCAAGCGAGTTTCATAATTTTCATACGAGCTTCTTAATTACCATTATAGGCGAGTTTCATACGACTTTTTATACTCGACCATATTTCTAACTTGAAATTACCGGTATTCAGATGTATACATTTTATTTGTATCTGACAAGATCGGAAGTGACCTTGTTCTAGGTCGTGAATTGTGAGATGTGCGCAGACGTGAAAGTATTGATTTTTTCCGAGGAACAATAATGTCACTGACCTTGACGTAGTCTCGTTAAACTTGATAATATTATAATATTATAACCTTGATTATTGAATTCGACATTGAAAAACGAGATGACAAATTGAATTTATTTGAATATTATTTACAATTAACGCTAATTATCATAGTAACAGAACATAACCTTCTGCGACAGTATTGGATTTCCAGCCTCCGTGACTTTTCGCTAATTCTCTTTCGATTGCATATCCGAGAATAATCGATACTTGCGGTTTTATAACGGTACAAAGCTGACTTGTCATTGGCTGAACACATGTAAGCTGAGTTATCATTGGCTGAAGACATGTACTTTAATGAGTAGGTGTACTTTAATGACATGCATTAAAGGACTGCTACCAGGTGTATAATTAGTACATTTCGGCATGGTCGAGCATAAAATAAATAAACATTCAGTGAGGGGATATAGGTTGGAAGCAACAAGGGGTTTTTCTGCGGGCACTCCAGTTCCCCTGTGACATCCCAGCAGTTTCTATATTATCATCATTCATTCATCACAAATGAATCGGTCGGAGCTGAAAGGCATTAAGTCAGTTTTTGAAACTTTTCAGGAGAGACAGAAAACATAATATCATGAAGAAAACGAAAAATATTGAATAAACTCAAAAATCATAATAAAACTACAATAATATACATGAAAAGAAGAATCATACTATAAAATTTAGTGATTAGTGGAATTGAATTAAATTTGTAAAGTAATCAAATTAAAATAATAATAATAATAATAATAATAATAATAATAATAATACTAATAATATTAATAATAATAAACTGCCCCTTATTGAGGGTAGCCCTTACGGACTCAGTATATCCTCAAAAAAATTATTATACATATGTAAACATAGATATTAAGTTTTAAAAAAGGGAAACAAAGAAAAGGACGTGAAAAGTTACAATTGCTATTAATGTGGCACCATGTGATTAATTAGGATTTGGCAGGATTTTTTTAACACAATTATAACAGTGTCATCCCTCAGAGATGTTGGCAGAGCCAACCGGCGTAGAAATTCTTCGAAAAAAGCTGGTATAGTCCCTCGAGCACTTATGAGCAAGCCGAATACCTCAACGTGAATTAAGGCATATTTCAGCTTGAAATAGTTAACTGTAGGCTTATAGATCGACTTCTTCTCAAGGTGGACCTCGGCTGACTGATGACATTCTACTTCAAAACGTATCGTGGGGTCCACAATGATGCCCTGTTTAGTGTCAGCTTTGTACGCTAAAATATCTACTCGTCTCGTTGACCCATTTTCCACAGCATGTTTCCTTAAAAATGACTTGTAACGGTGAAATATTTAATATGAGTAATTCATATAATATTAACATAGCTGCCATCAGGGAGATGTTTGAGCAAAAATTGCAACAATATATTTAATATATTAATAACGAAACCATATAGGCATAGGTAAACAATATGTATATGAAATATTCACACACTACTACAAACTGAAGAGTGCATATTTTTGGACGATTAATACTTCCCACTCCGCTCTGACTTGGCTGTAGCAACAAAGAATCTACCTGCAACCCCCCGCACCGATGGCAAGAATACCTCAGGTCCAGCACTAAACTCGTCGGAGGAAGCCAGTAGACTAGCTGTCAGGTACTTCACTAGCTTCAAAATCATAATGGAATGTTAAAAAAACATAGGCCTACTTTTAACTGTAGCATTTAATAGTTAAGGCAGGTCAAGAAACAACTAGATGCTTTTAAATCCATCAATGAACATATTTTCTCTACCAAATAGACTATTTTTGTCACCTGTCTCTTTCCTTCTGAAGGGTTGATAGAGTTTTTCGCTGCATCTCTACTTCTGACTTAACGCTCTCGATTTCCTTTTGTAATTTTTGCCTTTCTTGCTCTTGACGTTTCATAAGTTTTCGCTGTTCATGAGCTTTTTCTGAAGTAATAAAAGTGAAATATTACGAAAAAATGAAAACTAGTAACGTTACCAGTTAGTATTCCAGAAAAGAAAACAAAGAACATGGCGATATTATTAATATTGTTCCACAAAATATATACATCGTGTTTTTTTTTCGATTCCACTTTTCATTCAAATATAAAAGAAATGTAAGATATAAACCTTTGACAGTTAAATATTACTGAGTTTAAGCAACTTCGCATAGACAAAGAAGCTTTCATTACTTACTTACTTACTTACTGGCTTTTAAGGAACCCGGAGGTTCATTGCCGCCCTCACATAAGCCCGCCATTGGTCCCTATCCTGAGCAAAATTAATCCATTCTCTATCATCATATCCCACCTCCCTCAAATCCATTTTAATATTATCTTCGCATCTACGTCTCGGCCTCTCGAAAAGTCTTTTTCCCTCCGGCCTCCCAACTAACACTCTATATGCATTTCTGGATTCGCCCATACGTGCTACATGCCCTGCCCATCTCAAACGTCTGGATTTAATGTTCCTAATTATGTCAGGTGAAGAATACAATGCGTGCAGTTCTGTGTTGTGTAACTTTCTCCATTCTCCTGTAACTTCATCCCTCTTAGCTCCAAATATTTTCCTAAGCACCTTATTCTCAAACACCCTTAATTTCTATTCCTCTCTCAAAGTAAGAGTCCAAGTTTCACAACCATACAGAACAACCGGTAATATAACTGTTTTATAAATTGTAACTTTCAGATTTTTGGACAGCAGACAGGATGATAAAAGTTTCTCAACCGAATAATAACAGGCATTTCCCATATTTATTCTGTGTTTAATTTCCTCCCGAGTATCATTTATATTTGTTACTGTTGCTCCCAGATATTTGAACTTCTCCACCTCTTCAAAAGATAAATTTTCAATTTTTATATTTCCATTTCGTACAATATTCTCGTCACGAGACATAATCAAATACTTTGTATTTTCGGGATTTACTTCCAAACCTATCCCTTTACTTGCTTCCAGTAAAATTCCCATGTTTTCCCTAATCGTTTGTGGATTTTCTCCTAACATATTCACGTCATCCGCATAGACAAGCAGCTGATGTAACCCGTTCAATTCCAAACCCTCTATGTTATCCTGGACTTTCCTAATGGCATACTCTAGAGCAAAGTTAAAAAGTAAAGGTAATAGTGCATCTCCTTGCTTTAGCCCACAGTGAATTGGAAACGCATCTGACAGAAACTGAAAGAACAGTTCCTAAACAGCAAATATTGCCGTCTTGTCAGTGTGGCCAACTGTTACCAGATATCACCATATGAAGTAAAATCACGGTCCCACGTACTGAATGACTTATTTATTTACCGTACTTTACTGTTATGTTGGAAGGTTATTCTAAATAATTCAATAATTTGTAACATATTTTCTTAGGCAAACTATACGAGAAAGCGACCAACATTTTAGGTATTTTGTCTGGCAATATGAAATTCATTGATTTGACTGAACAATTGATTCACGAGACCTAACCTAAAAATGTATTTTGTTTGACCACATAAAATTATTAGTACTAGCTCCGAAAACCCAATATCACCATGAAATGTGTGCTTAACAATATTAATTATTCGTAATAATTTTGCTTTTCTAGTTATGATTGCTGTCTCCATGAGCATAATTCCTTCTTCATTATCTTCTTTCGGTTAAATCTGAAAGAACAGAACGCCAGTAGGGGAAGTTATCCCCACTCTCCCAGCAGACTGTACGCTTTCTTGAGGAATCGCTCCCATGCTTTTACCTCTTTTTGACATTATTGTAATAAAAATCTAAACACGAAAGAAATTTATTAAAATATGAAATGGTAGGCTATTTCTATTTATTACCCACCTGCATTATCACACCCAAGTATGTTACATTTATTTACACTCATCCGACTATAGTCTTGAATTCTAACCACAACGTAACATATAAAATAACTATTAAATATTAATATTAATACTGACATTAATTAATTATTAGTATATACAAATTTCACTAGCTTACAGTAAACTGGCTCAGAAATCTAGTACAATTTTAATTCCATGGAACTCCAGTACCGACAACGTCTGTCTCAGCTGCCAACATAACAGTTACAAAATCACTAAATCACTACCATTTGTAGTATTTATCAGTATCGAAATTCGACACGAAGTTGGCAAAAGAAAATTCAACCTGCAAACTAGAAAACTACCACAATCCACTGGCATATGAAGAGTCCACTGCAAGAATGATGGATGTCACTTCTTGTCGAAAATGAACCAAGACTCTCAATATACGAGGGGGATCCAGGAAATAACGACCGTTTTGTTGTAATAATTAAAAAATATATATTTATTTGAAAAAAAAAAAAACAAAGTCTGTTACATAACTGAAGCTTCCTTTACTTCTCTACATAATCACCACCTACATTTGAACATTTGTCGTATCCGTTCACTAGCTTTAGAATTCCCGTGTTATACTCCTCTGCCGCCAGTTCATTAAGCCAGGTGTTCACTGTCTTCTTCAACTCTTCATCACTTCCAAAACGCGTACCACCCAGAAAGTCTTTCAGCAATTCGTCGAGTGATGTGCGCTTGTCTTGCAAGATTCTGTCGTTCACTTTAGTCTTCAGGTCTTCTGTGATGAGTGATGGGCGTCCTTGTCGAGTTTCATCGTGGACATTTGTTCGCCCATTGTCGAACATTTCGCACCATTTTCTCACATTTCTTTCATTCATTACTGTATCACCATACACTTCTTTCAATTGCCGGTAAATTTCTGCAGGTTTCAAATGTCGGGCATTCAAAAATCGAATCACACTCCTCACCTCACAGTCGGCGGGATTATCAATCACGTCGTTCATTTTGAAGTAACACAAAATGCACAATGGCGACTTGTTGCAACCAGTACTCACAACATTATGAGAACACATGTTAAGGAAGCCAGTTGACCTTCAAACAAGGAAGGGGAGTCAGCTGCGCGGCGGATATGCGCGAACGGTCGTTATTTCCTGGATCCCCCTCGTATAAGACATATAGGATGTACATAGAGAGTTATATGGCATTAACACTGACAGTCATTGTCCAGTAATGATCGGAAAATCATAAATAATAAAATACTCCTCCTTAACAAAAACAAAATAAAGCTAGTTCACCTTCTACATTATGTCTTCAAATTGGTAGCCCTCAGCTGCTTTAAAATGTGTCACTCGATCATAGAAACCATTTAAGGAATGGTTTAACCAGGCTTTAGGAATATCTTGCACTACTTACATTTTTATTTAGCAACACTGAATTTGTACAGAAGTATCAAGTGTGGGTACTTTTTGAAAAGCTCTTAATGAGCTTTATTAAAAAAAAAAACAAAAAAAGATATTGCGTGTTCCATTTAAAATAAGAGAGTTGGAGTTACTTCCGGTTAAACCGGAAGTAGAAAAAAACTCGGTAATACCATTATTGAGTTCTTAGCATGTGGTTATCCTCACATACCAAGTTTCATATCACTGAACCGTATGCTTCAAAAGTTATTTAGGTAGTGCATTTATTATTTTAATATTCGATATACTTTTCTGTTTTCTTGACTTAGCAACACTGAATTTGTACAGAAGTATCAAGTGTGGGTATTTTTTTAAAAGCTCATGATGAGTACTATTCAGAAATAAAATAATATATTGGGTATTCCATTTAAAATAAGAGATTTGGAGTTACTTCCGGTTAAACCGGAAGTAGAAAAACCGCGGTAATAGCATTATTGAGTTCTTAGTATATGGTTATCCCCACACACCAAGTTTCATGTCACTGAACCACATGCTTCAAAAGTAATTTAGGTAGTGCGGGACTTTTAACTAACCCTGTATAGTATATTATATCATTTTCATATGATTGTCTAGAATAGCGGCCATTTTGTTTTTATTTAGGTAGTGTTGCTACGATCGTGTTCTAATCTGGCACACTCTTCCATGAAGCGTCATTTTACAAGTAGTAGACTAATATAATGTACTATGAAAATAAGGTATTCAGTATTAAGTATGTGTTATTCTATTTATCAGATATATAACACGCGAGAATATAATACTATATCATGGCACAAATTTCATTTGTGTACATACGCTCTGTTTCCTATGATATGATACACAATATAAATTGAGTTACGAAAGGTGCGATGAAATCCGTGTGTAGGGCACGAGCTGGAGATTAGAATGCTTTGTTGCTAGTCGGGCGTGTTGTGTAATTCAAACTTGTTATTTAGTTCACTGGCGCAACTTTTCATAGCATTCTGTTAAATTTCGTACCGGTATGTATCCGAAACATTGTGAATAGCTACTCCATTTACTTTCCTGTTGTAAACACCTGTCTCCTGCTGTATATGCTTCATGTTCTATACAAGTAAATATGAAAACAGAAACGTAATAATATGACCATTGTTTACTGTTACTAAAAGTATTTAAATATACAAATATAATACACTGTATTCTACGCTTATCTACTACTTACTTACTGGCTTTTAAGGAACCCGGAGGTTCACTGCCGCCCTCACATAAGCTCGCCATTGGTCCCTATCCTGAGCAAGATTAATCCATTCTCTATCATATCCCACCTCCCTCAAATCCATTTAATATTATCTTCCCATCTACGTCTCGGCCTCCCTAAAGGTCTTTTTCCCTCCGGCCTCCCAACTAACACTCTATATGCATTTCTGGATTCGCCCATACGTGCTACATGCCCTGCCCATCTCAAACGTCTGGATTTAATGTTCCTAATTGATATGATATGATATATTTATTTGTCAGTCAACTTTACAATTCACAGTTATGGTGGACATTCACATTTCTGTTTTTCGATCCACCATCCCTTTAATACATACAACTCTTTTCTATTAGTGTATTCTTTGCCGAGTATTTCTTGATTACTTTCTAATGTTCTGTTAAGACTGAATTGCTCTATGTCCTTCCCTCTCTATCCTCTTCTATTCTCTCCCTCCTACCTAGACTGTCTCCCTTCCATTTCTCGCTCACCTATTAAATATTGCATGTTCCTTCCTTAATAATTTGCATTTTTTATTTATTTTCTTCTCTACCCTCACATCCTACCTACTCTTAATCATTATTTTCCAGCTATTTTCTCCTGCATTATTTGTTAACTTTTCCGTTTACTCTATTTTACAACACTTACATCACTTATTTTTTTTTTCTATCCTCTGTTTATTTATGTATTGATCCCATTCTCTTCACTTCACTCCTAAATTTCCTATTTTATTACCTCTTTCCATAAATTTATTTCTATAATACTCCTACAGTTATAGTACCCCTGATACTACTCCCAACCCATAACATTGAAAAACATCAAATATCTAATTCACTTAATTACACTTGCAATTTCTCTCTCATTCCACTTCTCATTTGTTCAGATTTTTTTTCACTTTAATTCTCTTGTATTCACTGTTTGATAGTCTTATCTTATTACACTATTGCACTATCTTCTTACACTTAACACTTTCTTCTCTGTTCCTTAATGTTCCTAATTATGTCAGGCGAAGAATACAATGCGTGCAGTTCTGTGTTGTGTAACTTTCTCCATTCTCCTGTAACTTCATCCCTCTTAGCCCCAAATATTTTCCTAAGAACCTTATTCTCAAACACCCTTAACCTATGTTCATCTTTCGAAGTGAGAGTCCAAGTTTCACAACCATAAAGAACAACCGGTAATATAACTGTTTTATAAATTGTAACTTTCAGATTTTTCGACAGCAGACTGGATGATGAAAGTTTCTCAACCGAATAATAACAGGCATTTCTCATATTTATTCTGTGTTTAATTTCCTCCTGAGTATCGTTTATATTAATTGTTACTGTTGCTCCAAGATATTTGAACTTCTCCACCTCTTCAAAATATAAATTTCCAATTTTTATATTTCCATTTCGTACAATATTCTCGTCACGAGACATAATCATATACTTTGTCTTTTCGGGATTTACTTCCAAACCTATCTCTTTACTTGCTTCCAATAAAATTCCCGTGTTTTCCCTAATCGTTTGTGGATTTTCTCCTAACATATTCACGCCATCCGCATAGACAAGCAGCTGATGTAACCCGTTCAATTCCAAACCGTCTCTGTGATCCTGAACTTTCGTAATGGCATACTCTAGAACGAAGTTAAAAAGTAAAGGTGATAGTCCATCTCCTTGCTTTAGCCCACAGTGAACTGGAAACGCGTCTGATCCCGCAACAAATTTAAAGGCTTTAAGAGGCATTTTAGTGAGTCTGCCAGAAAGGAAACTTTAGAAATATTGTCGTCATCATCATCATCATCATCATCATCATCATCATTAGTCCTACAGTCTAATTTGGGCCACGATTTTCCTTAGAAACTTCATGAACTTTCCTTGGGATTTCACGCTGAATTATTCTTTGCACACGATGTGTCCGTCGCAATTTTGAGACTTTTACTCATGGAATAACATTAGGAGACTTCCATAACTGATACAATTAGTGGTTATATCTTATAAAGGGCGATTCACGAAGATTTACCATCCTTTACGGAGCTTATTTCTGAAGACATTTTGAGCAAAAAAAAAAAAAAGCCATATAAACATACGAGTAGTTCCTATTTTCAATATTTTCAGAGTTACACTAATTTAAAGTTGCTAGTAAAATACGTTTTCCTTAGTTTGAAGGTAAAAGAATATTACAAATACAGAATGAACCATTCAGAAATATCATTTCTTTAATTGGCAAGTATTATGAAGCTAAAAATGTGCTGTGAACTCCTTAGTTGCTTCGTAGAGACATCTTTCTCTATTTTTAACTAGAAAATTACATTTTTCTTATGCACTTATGACAATTATTACAAATCACACCACTTCCACCGACTTAATTGCTTGCAGTTCAGTTTTGAATCCTAATTTACAGTCTTGGAGAGTTTACGAGCATCGTCCATTTTAACAGCAATAACATAATAAAACAGCAACGATTGTCTTCTTTTCTTTCTTAGCAGTAATGCCAATCATATCCCACTAGACTACAGTTTAACTTAACCGAGACTTTGTAATACGGCCCATTCAGTTAAACTCTTGGTTAGGTTTAACTTTGGTTTAACTCAATCTTCAGATTAACCGTATTTATAATACCGGCCCTTAATGTGTTTTGCTTGTAAACCGAAGATATTACCTATACCTCAAAATAATCTTATACAGGGACATCACTTTATTTTTACTAGCATTTTTATTGTACCTGCGTTTCTGAATGTACTCGACTCCCACCCCTTTCACTAATGTTCTTGCTCCCGTCAGCCACACAAACTTACGGCCGCTGTTGCATTCGAAGTTTGCTAGCAGTGAAGTAAACAGTACATAGTATAGTGTGTTTCAGAAATATGGTTGCGTTTTCCATAGAAGGAAGAGCCTATATTATTGAAGCTTATATTCAGGGCCAGGTATTTATGGAAATTAACTTTATCATTTGTGTTTTTTAATATTGGTGTCGGCGGAGATTGTTGGAGATTGATTTTTACTCTTGGCGGATATTAATGGAAATTTTGCAAAATACAATTATTTTGAAATTGGAGTATTAACTCAGTATGAATATTAGGTACTTTCCAAATAATTAATATTAAAGGTTCGTTGAATTCTGGTAAAGGTGCGTTATGGCCAATAGACAATATTTGTTGGATTGAGACTGTATTTAACACACATGCATTAAACACGAAAAAAACTTTTCAAATTATTAGTGAAATGTTGAATTCTCCGTCTTTTTTGTTCACTAATGTAATCAGAACACCTGGAATACCATGTAATGTAGCCTACTTCGATATTATAACAAATTCAAAAGAAAAAATAGTCCGAAAAAAGAACTCAGAATATGAAATTCGCTATAAAACGACACAATAATAATAATAATTCGCGAATGTGTTCATATTTCGCTATTAGAACTCTATTTCGCGATTTGTCGCGATTATTTTATCCGCATATTATTAATCAGAATCATTTAATTCGTAAAGATTAGTAAAAATCTATTGTTATGTCTATTATGTCGTGATTTTCGCGATCTCCATAAACACCTGGCCCTGCTTATTTCGCACAGGTACGGTGTGTAGAATGACTGAATAACTTCATCTGTGTGGACTGAGCAGAAGTGAAGATTAGAGTAACCGAAAGTACGGTAATATGCTGAATAATGTAGCCATTATATAATAAATACAACCGCCTTAAGAGTTGAATTTGTGAAAAAAAAAAAACTGTTACTACTCTGCTGTATTTTGATAAAATATCGTAAAAGTAATAAACAATCTGAAAATCGTAATATCATATTTTCCCTGTAACATAAGTGGATACACTACTTTTCTCTCCTCCTATAGCTAGTAAAATGATTTGTTTACATATTGCACTAGTAACACCAAACTCCTGTAATGGAAGGGGGTAACAGTGTTTCCGAGTATAGCCAGGTTAATGTTAAAAATGTTGGTAAAAATAAAATGATGTCCCTGTAGATTCCGCAAGTAATTTCTGAAAGGCTACTGGTATTAATTCTGGTTCATTCTGTAAGTGGCAATGTTTTAAGAAGCACCGAGAATTTTTTAATAATATCGGAATATTTAAACTTTTACAATACCACAAACCTGTTGAAGGAAAGTAGGCAAATTAAGGACACGGTAGACGCTATGAATTCTCAACGTTACTCAGTGTGGAAGACAATGCTTTTGAAGTTAGGTATGGTTAAAATATATGAAAAATAACACTGAGGGCCGGTATTATAAAAGTCGTTTAAACCTTACGTTCAGTTTAAACTCAAGTTTTTCGTTCTGCTTCGTATTATAAACCTCAACTACCAGTTAATCTTGAGTTAACTTGAGTTTACCTTGATCGGCAGTTTTCTGCCGTTTAAACTGCAGTTCAAGGCTCAACAGTGCAAGATGGCGCTTCCCGTAATACACATGGGTATTGCAAATGTTTTCCAAGAACTTATGAGTGACTATATGTGAGTGATTAATATTACTCGGCGGCCAAGAATTTTTCAAAATAGAGTGCACCACTTTGAAATATACATAAATGAACACAAGTTTTAAACAGATTGAGGCTTTCGAAGCAGACAGTCCTAACCTTCAGAATTAGGCTTATAGTCCTAATCTTGTTTCGAAAAATTGAAACTCGGATACAACATGAAACAGAAAAACGAGAAAGTGCAAAAATATGTGTTTTAGGGTTTGACTTTAAAGATTATTTGAAAAGGTAAATGATTTCTTTTTTATTTTTGAAAACATTCTGTTGAATCTCTGCATCAGGTACTAGTTACGCTGCGCTATTTTTCCTCTAGTAGTAGGCATACTGAAAATGATGGTAGATTTCGGATGTGTCCGTAAATCTACTATAAATCTATTGCGTACTGTGTGTGGCAGGCAGTCTCCTGGTAAAATTTAATATGGGGCCTGATTTATAAACACACTAATAATATTAGCCTACTTAATTTTACTAAACTCGTAAAAATAATTTTATTGTTTGACTGAATTCTGTTTCATAAATATTCTAGACAACACATAAAATACGCACACTAATATTATTACTTCATTACTAAGTTGATACTGTATGGAGTTACGTTGCGGATGGTCATGCAAGATTTAGTTTGGTTGCATTGTGTTTGGGAGTATAACGTTGGTATAGCTGAGACGAGATGTTATGGCACCAACCTGCGCGAAGTTTTAAATTGCCGGCCAGTAGGGTAGAGGAGTGGGGGTTGTTTGGGTTACGGTTCTCAAGCTCAGAGCGGTAGGCATACCCGTTTCATCTCTTTCTAAAAACATTCGTCTTATCTTAGTATCACCACTTTCCTACTCAAGAGTCCGAAGGTACCTAATGAAATTACGCCCGCTATTCCATCTTTATATTCTTATTCTCCGTCCGAATCAGACGACTGATTTGTGCTGGAATCAGATGTTCCTAAGTTTATGGAAATGTTCTCCAAAATACTGTCCATCGCGTGCTCACTTTCAATGTAATTGTTCTCTACTTTATTCACATAATCATACACTGATATCCATTCTTGGAAGAAGCGATTGCAGAGTCGGCCTCTGCTTATGGGTAGCGGAGAAATTATAGAGGAGTCTTCTTATGACTTTCTCGTCAAAACTGTCTACAGCTGCAACAATCTTCTTCTTCGGCTGTGATTTTTCCGGACTGGAGAAAGATCTGCTGTTCCTGCCTCAATATTTTCCCCTTCTTTCCTGATTCTTGCCAAGGTTCGCTTTGAAATACCAGCGGCAGCCAGTACTCTTGCACACACGCTTTTCAATGGAATTGGTATTCCGTTTACAGCCTCTTCTGACATGAATTTCCATACATTGTATGCTATTTCATGTCCTTGACTATGAACTACTCTATGATTTCACACCTTAGACAATGCCATAATGAGGGCGGTCAGAAGAACAATGTTTTCAGTATTAGCAATAGCGATAGTAGCAGAACGATATGAACACTCGGAATGCTAGTAACCAACTAACCCAACACCCCTCCAGTTTAGTGTGAGGGCGAGTCCAACCAAACGAACTAAAATGCGTCCCTTGCGCCGGTGCCATAACTTCTCGTCCGGGCTCTAGCCAGCGTTAAGAAACTATTTGAAGTCAAGTCTGACAAGCATACTGAAGTACGCGGTATTGGCCCTCTTTAGGTTTTTTTTATGATACTCTCTCTGATATCGAAGAACAAAGATGTTTCTTAATAAAGATTCTCCACGAGCGTCGGCTATTTTAAATCAATAATATAATTAAACAGTTGCGATCTTCTTCTTTTCTTTCCTAGCAGTAATACCAATCGTATTCCACTACGGTTTAACTTAACCGACACTCTGCAATATGGCACGTTGAGTTAAACTCATGGTTAGGTTTAACATAATCTTTAAATTAACCGTATTTATAAAACCGGGCCTGAAAGAGTGAATTCTTGAATGTTAAGTACATCTTAAAATTAGCCGAAATATTTCATTGGTTGAAAGGGAACACGCTATCCAATGAGAATAAAGTTTCTGTGGAGCTTTGAGGAGTTCTGAGAGGTGTTGAGTTAACAGTGAGGTCTGCACATGCATTTTGAACGCGTTACGTCACCTTCAGAAGGTTCCTCTGTGCCATCATTATTATTCGCGGCAGGTACAGCAAAGTGCCTCTCTGAAACAATAGAACGTGGGCCGGCTTCCTGTTATAATGAAGGTAATTTCGTGTGCTTGTGTGTTACAGTAATGAACCCTTGTGTGTATCAGAATGCTGCGCCCTGACACACCTGTATGTAACCTGCACGGCTTCAGGTTCGGTTATGGCATCGTTTATATAGACGGCTTTTGTAATCATTTCAGTTCATCAAGGCTACTAACAAGGCTTATGTACGAGTATTTCATTTTGACACATTTGTTTGTTTATGGAATTAGTTTTGCTGTATATGACGACCTCATCGCTAGAAATCAGCATGGTTACGGTACTGAAAAAACTTATTTACAATTAACGCTAATTATTATAGTAACAGAACTAGTTGTCTTTCGATTGCATATCCGAGAATAATCGATACTTGCGCTTTCATATTGCTACATTGGTATTTTCTGATTGGTGCAACACCTGAACTTTAATGAATAGGTGTACTTTAATGAGGTCCATTAAAGGGCTGCTACCAGGTGTATAATAAATACTGTAAGTTTTCTAATGGGTTTAGGTCATGCTAGAACACTGTTACCACTTATCAGTATCATGAGATTCTATGCAAATTTTACGTAAATACAGTAAGTTTTTTATAGCGTTTAAATCATGAGTTTCTATACAAATTTCGATACATGTGAAGGGAAATAGAGTAATTTCCATGGAGAATTTAACTCATTCGAATTCACTCTTCCTGGACGTCAACATCAGAAAGTCCTCCCAAATATACCTAAAAGTTTTATACATTTTACTCACAATTCAGTTTTTCTCTATGATTTTCGTCATTCACTTTCTTTATTCATTACTTATATACAAATGACTTTTAGATAACCCGGAGATTCATTTCCGCCCTCACATAAGCCCGCCTTCTGTCCATATCCTGAGCAAGATTAATCCAGTGCCTATCATCATATCCCACCTCCATCAAATCCATATTAATATTATCCTCCCATCTACGTTTCGGGCTTCTCAAAGGTCATTTTCCCTCAGTTATTGCAGCTAACGCTCTATATGCATTTCTGAATTCGCACATACGTTCTACATGTCATGCCCATCAAACGTTTGGATTTAATGTTCCTAATTATGTTAGGTGAAGAATACAATGCATGCAGTTCTGCGTTGTATAACTTTCTTCATTCTCCTGTAACTTCATTCCTCGCCGGATATCGAAATTCATATCGCTTGTATGGGAAGCAGAGGTGCTATCCATATATCCACAACGGTGGTCTTTTCTTTTTTGTATTTGTTTACACTGCAAATAGGCAAACATGCGGTGGAGGTTCATTGCCGCCCTCACATAAGCCCGCCATCGGTCCCTATCCTGAGCAAGATTAATCCAGTCACTACCATCATATCCCACCTCCCTCAAATCCATTTTAATATTTTATCTTCCCATCTACGTCTCGGCTTCCCCAAAGGTCTTTTTCCCTCCGGCCTCCCAACTAACACTCTATATGCATTTCTGGATTCGCCCATACGTGCTACATGCCCTGCCCATCTCAAACGTCTGGATTTAATGTTCCTAATTATGTCAGGTGAAGAATACAATGCGTGCAGTTTTGCGTTGTGTAACTTTCTCCATTCTTCTGTAACTTCATCCCTCATAGCCCCAAATATTTTCCTAAGAACCTTATTCTCAAACACCCTAAATCTCTGTCCCTCTTTCAAAGTGAGAGTCCAAGTTTCACAGCCAAACAGAACAACCGGTAATATAACTGTTTTATAAATTCTAACTTTAAGATTTTTTGACAAGACCCTCTTACAAGCTATTTTAAAATAAGTTACAATTCAAACTCGTCAACCTAAGTAAATACATGTCATCTAATGTAACGTCTCTTTTTTCTTAATTTACATTTCATACAAACGTTTTAATTCTAGCGATGAGGTCGTCATATACAGCAAAACTAATTCCATATATATATATATATATATATATATATATATATATATATATATATATATATATAATTTGCATGGAATCTCGTGATGATGTGTAGTAACATTGTTCTCTCATGAATTAAACCTTCTAGGAAACTTACTGTATTTCCTTTCATATGTAGGTAAACTTTGTATGGAATCTCGTAATGTTGATGAGTAGTAACAGAGTTGTCCCATGACTTTAAACCAAATACCTTACTATAATAATACCGGACAGCTAGCAGTTCTACGAGCAAAGAACGCTGGTGCTGCTACCTATGCCACCGGTGTGGTGAAACCCGCGAAACAAGCTGTAATCAACTGCAATGTATATTGTTGCTGGGTTAGTTTTAATAGTTTTATTAAGTAGTGCTGTTTTAAAATGTCAGGGTGTATATGTGCTGTTTGTAATTGCTACAAAATTACAGCATTACAAACTGCTCCGAATCGTACTGTATTTTCGATTTTCAAGGGATCATAAAATATGAATTAACAACATTCTTTAGTAGGCCTAATTCCTTCGTCTTTGTGTTGATAGAAAAAAAAATTAGCTTTTTATTTACACCTAATGAATGAATAGAAGTTAAAATATATTTGAATTTTTAAGGTTTTTATCAAATTAAGTTTTATTGTTGTCCACATTCCTTTACTAATTATTACAAGCATCAGATTACTATCAATTTTATCTTTACAGTTGTCAGCAATGCGTATATAAAGCATTATTGTAAATTCATTCCTAATGTCAGAACTGATTTTGTCTCACTAAAGCAAAGAAAAAATATGCAACAATTACCGTATTGGTCCGAATATAAGCCGCACTTTTTATTCAAATTTCAAACTCGAAAAGTTGGGGTGCGGCTTATTTGCGCGGCCGATAAATTTAAACTTGAAATGTGGCGCATGTTGCTACCGGTAATTTTATCATTTTGAAATGGAGCAACAATGCCACGCGCTCATGTTTGAAATTGTCAGCAGTTGTATGGTTTATGACGCAACAATGTACCAGTCTTCATATTACAGTGATCGTACTCTTTTGTATGATAGGACAGATTAAAACAGTTTGTACGTAGCTACGGGTTCAGCCATGAGCGGAAACGTAGAAAGAAAAGCTTCAACAAGCTTGGGAATTCGGCGCAGTTATGACGCTAGTTTCAAACTTGCAGTTATTCGTCATGCTAGGAGTACGTCTAATAGAGAAGCCGGCAAAAAGTTTAGTGTGGATGAGTCTAATGTGCGGCGCTGGATCGCCTCGGAGGATAAACTGAAAAATGCCAATACAACCAGAAAATCTTTCAGAGGACCCAAGGCTGGGAAATACCCTGAACCTTACGTTTGTACGTAGGGTCCTTTCCTTTGTACAAGACAAAAGGAAAGAAGGGATGCCTATCTCTCGACAAGTAATCCAGGTAAAATCGTTGGAAATAGCGAAGACCCTAAACATTCCACAGACAGAATTCCATGGGAGTATAGGTTGGTGCCGCAGGTTTATGCGTAGAAGTGGCCTTGTTCTCCAACGAAGCACTTCATTAGCACAGAGACTGCCAGAGGATTTTACTGAGAAACTCATTAACTTTCAGAGGCACATCATTGAATTGCGTCAGCGCCACTCTTACCCATTACTAGAGATGGGTAAAAAATAACACAACAGTTATTTTGGAACTGTTCCGGTCTCGGAACTGTTGCAAAAATGAACAGTAGGTCGGAACCTCCTGTTCCGAAATAACAGTGTTCCGACTCCGAGCTGCTCACTTGCCCAGCTGTTACGGTCTCGCAGTACCGCGTTGCACAAGGTATGTTCCGACTCCGAGATAACAGTCGGAACGTCGGAGCTTGTTCCGATGAACCAACGACAGCTGCAGTTACACTGTTCTCGTTGTTCTTTATGTTGTACTTGGAACTTCGTTGGATGAAGTTGGTACTTGAAACTCTCACGTGATTGGTGGGGGGGCGCATGGAAATTGAAATCCTTGCGGT
This sequence comes from Periplaneta americana, assembly GCF_040183065.1. Classification (NCBI taxonomy): domain Eukaryota; kingdom Metazoa; phylum Arthropoda; class Insecta; order Blattodea; family Blattidae; genus Periplaneta; species Periplaneta americana. Next base: position 166,892,702 of record NC_091123.1, on the reverse strand, counting down.
GGCGCGAACTTCAATATCAAAATTTGTAAGACTGGCCAATCATCTGTAATGTTATAGTAAGTATTTAATAATCTGTAATATTCATTCCCGCTTTATGGTTTATTTCACCATTAGTTGACTAATTCTGTTTTATAAACATTCTACAAAGTCATAAAGTACGCACACTATTATTAATTCATTGATCAGCTGATTCTATACAAAGGTTAAAGTCGTAAATGGTAATGAGTGGTTTAGTTACAATGTCTGTATGTCGTTTGTTGAGGTTAAGTCTGACAAACACAAGTTTTTGTGCTATCTTCTCTGTTATCAAAGAACGACAAAAATGTTGTAGCATTATTTGTTGGAAACTACCCATATAAGTACTGATTTGGAGAGCGAGGTTTAATGCGAAGTTTAAATTACACTTTGGTAAGGATGCGATTCCAACATTTTACTAACCCACTGCGGGGTTTCCAGGTTTCAGTACTGCCAATATATATCTTTTTTATTTATGAAATTGTAATATTTATTATTATTATTATTATTATTATTATTATTATTATTATTATTATTATTATTATTATTATAACTGTGCATTAAGAAAAGTAAAAATAAAAATTAATGATTTGTTTTTTTTTTTATTATGTAATAGAGAGAACAGAAATTACATACCATATGTTTTAAATGTTATGTTATATTTTTTTTTAGTTGGCTACCATGTCTTTATAACTTTATGTACGAAAACAAAGTGTTGTATTCTATCCTTGTAGTCAACAGCTGTGTAATTACTAACATTAAGATTTTGAGTCCTGTCCGCATGCACAGCAATTTTCCAAAATCGATTCGAATGTGCATTGCAGTGCCATCTATAGATAAGAATGTGTACTATGTCATGCTTATGAGTGCTCCAGTGTGAGCTGCATGGTGTTATATGTCTATGGTGAAGAGGGAGGGTACTGTACCGTTCGTTTGAACGACTCAACGACTCCGACTCATCACCACTGGTGACTGTTATTTCGGAACTGTTATTTGGAACATAGTATTTTTTCGGAACCGGAACCGTCGGAACTGTTCCGGGAAAAGAACAACTTCGCCCATCACTACCCATTACACCAGATCGGCAATGCCGACGAGACGCCTGTATTTTGGGACATGCCGAGCAATATGACAGTTGACAATAAAGGGGCGAAAAGCATATCATTGAGAACAACTGGAAATGAAAAACAAAGAATCACTGTGATGCTGGCGGTTATGGCAGATGGAGGAAAACTGCCTCTGTACGTTATTCTGAAGCGTAAAACTATGCCCAAGGAGAATTTACCTAAGGGATTAGTGATTCGTTGCCAAGAGAAAGGATGGATGACAACCGAACTAATGGTGGACTGGCTAGCTATGGTTTGGAATCGCAGACCGGGTGCGCTGCTCTGTAAGAGGGCTATGTTAGTATTGGATGCCTTTAAAGGTCACCTCACACCCGAAGTAAAGAAGAAAATTACCTGGAGGTATGACATCAAAATTGCAGGTGCTTGATGTCGTCGTGAACAAGCCTTTTAAAGACCATCTCCGAAAACAGTATTCGGATTGGCTTCTAGAAGGGGGTCATGCATTCACTCCATCTGGGAAGATCAAGAAGCCATCTGTCAGCCTTATGTGTGAGTGGATTCTCTCTTCATGGCACGCGATATCACCAGATTCAATCATCAAAGACTTCAAGAAATGCTGCGTGTCTAATGCTCTGGATGGCAGTGAGGACGACGTACTTTGGGCGGAGAGTGATGAACAAAGTGACAGTGATGAAACAAATACCGGTACCGGTAGTAGTGAAGTCAGCAGTGACATTAGAGAAGACGGTGATTAGTTGTACCGATATTTTTGGTGATTTACCCACGTAATACCGTAATTGAAGAAAAAGTGTTTAAATAGTGCAAACAGTTTTGTAACTGGATAATGTGACGTAAATTTCACTGCACTCAATTTTCCTTTTTTTCTCACTCTGCACTCAATTTTTTTTTCTCCTTTCCCCCTAAAATTAAGGGTGCGGCTTATACTCGGGTGCGGCTTACACTCGGGCCAATACGGTAATTACGGAAAATAATATGAAGTACGCAATATTCTCATAATATGCAGCTTTGATATAAGATAATAATTTTACATTATAGTAATATACGTTAAAAGCGAAACTTAGTTGAGCTTTTTTAATTTCCGAGAACATGAAAACAAACATACCGCTCGTGTATCGTACATTATTTTGTGCGAAGATCGTTTATTACATACCTGAAAGACAAATTTCTAATTAGTTGCAATGAAATCTCCATCTTGGTTTCTGTTTAATGACTCCAACTTCGGAAAGCCAAAATATCTTTCTTCAACATTGTTGCTATAAAATGTTTTCTGTGTTTACTATACTCCAACAGGCCGTGATATACGTCTGTCTTTTTTTTCCCCCAGTCTATAAATGCGACTTAAAACAAACGGTAAGGTTATGTAATGATTTATTTTTCATTTTAATATTTTAACAATATTATTTATATAACATATTGCAGTAATAACATCGGCATCTGGAATCTTGTTGATTTTTTCACGGCTTCCTTAATGTTACTGTACTTGTATCAGGAATGAAATAAGTTTCGTGGAGTAGTAGACTTTACTTAATTTTTGCAAATATTTAAAAAACAATAATTAACATTGACATTTAGGTGAAATTGCAGTGGTTAGTTTCCAATTTATAATTATTACTATGTTAAACGTCTATAAAAATAATATATTAATAGCCTAAAGCAGTAAAATAAATGTCGCGCTTAAGCGGTAAGAAGAGGGAAACTGTTATGTGTGTTACGTTGGGAATACTGAATATGGCATTTCACACTTACCGCGCATTGGTTCTGTGCGGAAAACAAGCAAATACGCACGATCTCGCACAAAATACTATTCAACATTTCTTAAGTGTTTCATATATTATTCCACATTCGTAACTCACGTTTTAAACAATAGTCCGAATCTACCTATGTTAATATTTTGTATTTGTGGACGTAATTCCACGCCGCACCTTTACATGTCAGGTCCGTGATATTTCGCACTCACATCAATGCTGCTAGTATACAGCTGTCCGGTATTATATAAGTAAGGTATTTGCTTAAACCATAGTCTAGTACATACAGTCACGAAGCTGGAGTTGTTGAGAGTACTAGGAACAATAGACTGTGCCGGCACTATTTCGCATTGTCTGTGAAGAGGCGATAGTAGCGATCAGAGTGCTGCATTGGAGTTAAATCGCTCGCATGAACTCGGTCGAGTGTCGCACCCTCGAGTGACATACGATCGGTCGTGATACGCTCGTAATAAATAGAAGCACAGTACAAGGTCATCTCACCGACATGTCTTACCTTGTATGGAAGGCGACAGATAAGATACACATGTTTTGCTCACACGGTAAAAATAAGGCTTTATTTTCTGCGTTTATGACAAACGTTTAATGGAACAGTCAATGGAACGTACCAAAACAGTAACATGAAGTTATAAATAAAATAGCACGAAAAACTTCGATATACAGTCATTATTGCTTATTAATAATCAACTTATTCAATGTTTGATTTACCACATACTGCGACAATGTAGAAACGTTTTACAAAATATTATTGATATAGCAGTAGTCTAGATTAATAACAATATTAGTACAGAGATAACTTCACAGAAAATACAATAAAACGAATAATCATGCTGCACAACTGTTACAGACGTAAAAATTGATTCACTAATTATTGGAGATTATTATTATTATTAGTATTATCATTATTATTATTATTATTGTTATTATTATTACTGGAAAACTTGATACAGATCTTGCATTATCGTGATTGTGTTCTCCGTTTATAATAATTACATTTACATCCAATAACATCTATCAGATGTGGCAAAAACAAAATCACTCCTGTGTGGCGGGGGGGGGGACATTTACCTACAACATTTATATTACATTTTAAAGCAAGTTTTGTAGTTGTAGTATGGAGAGGTTAGTTAAACATTGCAAAGTTTTGAAATAATTAACATCTATTATGTTACTACACAGTTCATCACTGTAACAAGAACGAATGTCTAACGCTCGGCTTATACCGTTCGAGGATTTATCTCTCGCGACAATTTTACCCATCATGCATGTGCGCTACCTATCGGATTATGCTATTAAGTACTTGGCGCTCGAGCGAAAACGTCCGATGCGGACTTTTGGTAGCGATCCTAGTGGTTAGCATCCATCTACGGATGCATATTCCCTCCGTATTGAGCTTCGTGACTGTGGTTAAACTCTGTAGGCAACTTCCTGCATTTCCTTTCACATATATGTGAAATTTCTATGGAATCTCGTGATGTTGATGAGTAGTAACTGTGTTCTCGCATGACTTAGACATTCTAGGAAATTTACTGTATTCTTTCCATTCACATGTATTTATAATTTGTGTGGAATCTCGTGTTATACCTCTTATACTGTTTAATTTAAACCAGAATCGGAAGAGATATGCTGCAAAGACAGTTCTGTTGTTTATAGCTTCAGCCAACGTCGGTTTAAGTACACTGCAGAATAATTCAAACGCTCGTTCGATTCTCCCGGGACATGTAACTTGCCGTCCGTACTGAAAGATAAGTGGCGATTAATGCTCGCTTTTGTATGGAGAGTTTGCTCGTCTGCCTAAATTGCAGGGGCTGATCTGCTGAATCAATGCTATTTAAGAGGAAACCTGCCCGACCATCCACAGGCAATTCACAGGTAACGGCGTTTATGATTAACCTGCCAGCCTTTTTACTTCGCCCTAATTCAAAAACAAGACTCACATATACGGATCCAAACACGCCTCTTCGTTTCTAAAAGCATTGGAAAAAATGGACTGCCCATTATACGTACACAGGTCCGGGTTAACGTCGACCATTGACATTAGGTTCTGCATGGTAAATCCCGGAAACCGATAATAGTACATTATGCAACGAGCCTATAATGATAGTAATTAAGACGCGAGTATGTTTATGAAACTCGCTTGCGCTCGTTTCATAATTTTCATACGAGCGTCTTAATTACCATTATAGTCAAGTTTCATACGACTTTTTATGCTCGAACATATTTCTAACTTGAAATTATTCATAAGTATTCATGTTATTCTTATCTGACTGAGGAGCCTAAAGGCCCATTCACAATGCAAATTAAACATAAACATAACGTAAGCATAAAACCTTGTGTCCATGTTATTTAATGAAAGCATTCACAATGAATTACATAAGCATAAAATTAATCTTAATCATAAGACGTTAACATGAAAGTTTGCAAACTCCAAACTTTCATGCTTATGTTTATGCGATTTGGAAACAGTACACAAGCGGAGAGCGTGTTTTCACTTTTTGTTTAACATCTCATGGGCTTTGCCTACAGGCAATATTTTGATCTATTGGCCGTGATGATAGCTAGGCGCGAAACATGGAATCATATGACGAAAAGTTGATTATTTTACATCTCCGTTTCTTTGATTTCGAGTATTGAAAGCCATATACTGATGCCATTGTAGTTATTAGAAACATAAATTGAATAGCTACATCGTCAGTCATTGTGCAATTCTCCATTTTTATGTAATAGATTCTGTAGTTTTGTTGATTCGATATGTTTGTTTCCACACACGTGTTATGTTTACGTTATGTTTAATTTTCATTGTGAATGGGCCTTGGCTACTTAAGTTTGTGGCATATGTTTATGTGCTTATGTTAATGTTTACGTTATGTTTAATTTTCATTGTGAATGAGCCTTAACTGACTTTATGCAATACCTCGTAAATTGTGAGATGTGCGCAGACGCGAAAGTATTGATATTTTCCGAGAGACAAATGTCGACATTGACCTTGATATAATCTAGAGAGTAAAATAAACATTAATCTTGATATACGGTAACCTTGAAATTGAATTAGGCCTAGACATTGAAAAACGAGATGAAAAATTGAATTTATTTGAATATTATTTACAATTAACGCTAATTATTATAGTAACAGAACTAGTTGTCTTTCGATTGCATATCCGAGAATAATCGATACTTGCGCTTTCATATTGCTACAATGGTATTTTCTGATTGGTGCAACACCTGAACTTTAATGAATAGGTGTACTTTAATGAGGTCCATTAAAGGGCTGCTACCAGGTGTATAATTACTACATTTCGGCATGGTCGAGCATAAAAATATCTCGACCACAGGCAAGAAGCCTCTGTTATATTTTTATGGATTTTTGAGGATGAATGATACCTTAATTTTTCGGTACTCAATTTACAGGATAAATACACATACACATTGTCGTAAAAATCTACCACAGACTTAACTTAGACGACAGGAGCTTATGCCTGCTGATCCACATTTGCGCTTGGGCATGGGTTCCATATTTTCTTGGACTGATTATCTAGCTGTCACTTTTAAGGGGAGAGAATGGTATTTTTTTGGTGAAAAATGAGCAAATAAAAAAAAAATTCTTTGAAATACTCTGTGATATGTGTGGAATGCATAGCATAACATTTTGTGGGTATTTGTGTCCTTATCGGATGTTGAGTCGCCATTTTTAAACTTCCTGCGTTATGGATTTTTAAATCACTCGCCCACTTTTATTGTTGTTTCCGGTAAATTACATTAAATTTTTTTTTCTTTGAAATACTCTTTGATATGTATGGAATGTATAGCATAATATTTTGTGGGTATTTGTGCCCTTATCGGATGTTGAGACGTCATTTTTAAAATTCCTGCGCTATGGATTTTTAAATCACACGCCCACTTTTATCGGTTTCCAGTAACTTCATTTTTTCTGCTACATTGCCAGACAAAAATGGATATAATTTCTGAACTATTAAAGATACATGCATGCACTTTAGAACATACATTCTTTAGACTATTAGGAAACGTTTCTCTGTGACAGAAATTTGTTAGTTGATTTCATTCTAAAAATACGCCCGTTTGTTTGCAAGAAAGAAAATCAGCAACGGTATCAGCTGACATCCTCTCTCCACAAATTGTAAGCGGACGAACACCATACTTTTCCCTCCACATTGACAACCACCCATCACTAGCAGATAAATTATCGCCTGCATGTTTCTTAAGCATATCAAGCGCTTTCTCTTTCAGAATCGGACCAGATATTGGAGTACCTTTCCTTCTTTGTTCTTGAAACCATAGAAACAGTTCCTTATCGTATTTGACAACACTAGGCTGCTTCAATGTACGGCGCTTGTCATTAGAGCTCGTGGATGCACAATATTCTTCCAGTGCAGCCCGATTACGCTTCTAGTCATAAATTGTACTTCTTGGGATACCAGAAATAGTTTCCCCTTCATCCAGCCGCTTCAAAATATCCAGTTTGTCTTTTAAAATGACTAAACTTCGAGCGTTTATCACTAAATGTCTTAGAAAGCGTAGTGAACTTCTTCCACACACAACCTGTGATTTACTGAAAGCACGACGGGGTTGCAAATAGGGGGAGGAAAAAAGTACATGGCGGGGAGGAAGAAGGCACGTACTGTACTTGTGAGTAGCCAATAATAATTGCCTACTCTACTGTCCAGATGAGAGAAAAGTTACTGTACCGAATAAATTTAGTGTAACAGTTCGATATAGAATGAGAATCACGGTAGCTGATAAGAATCGACAAAGCTGAGAGCTTGGGTCTGATGTGTAGTTTCATTCAAGTTTAACAGCAAAATGGGAATGTGAGAAGTTGAAACGACTTGTATAATACAGGCATCTTATTTCTCAACTTTCGGAAACAAATGTTACCAGGAAACTTGGTCCCACTGGAACATTATCTCTTCTTTTCAAATGTCCCATTGGAACAGATGTGCTTTGGTTTCCGAATACAGTTGACGAAAAGGCAGAGTTTCACACTTTAGCGCCTATATTACATCTGAAAGATGACAAGAGATGTGTTTGGAAGATAAATGTACTGAAATAGATGAGAAATGTGACAGGTCTGTGATTTTGTCTGCCCTGCTAGACCACGTGCTTTCATTTTGCGGAAACGGTTTTGACATTCAAGTGTTTTCTGGAATGATACTTGTGATGAGAAAGATCTACGATTTCTTCCTTGATCCCATTCCACCAATACTTCACAAAATATACGACACGGACGAGTGTAAATTATTTCATGATTCCAAAAGCTGCACGAGAATACTTAAAAATTCGCTCCGGCGCCGGGGATCGAACCCGGGTCCTTGGCTCTGCGTATCAAGCGCTCTGACCACTTAGCTACGCCGAATTCAATCAACAGCACCGGATCGAACTGTCCTCTTTCAATGTTTCTCTTTGTGGCCTGACTCCAAGTTAGGCATATATGTTGACGTGTATGTCAATGTCAACTGACATTATACTAGGAGCGCACTCAGCTGAGTGACTTGTTGGCCGGGAATGCGGGAATATTCTTTGTAATACTGACACTTAATATTTGAGAAGGAAAATTAGCTCCGGCGCCAGGGATCGAACCCGGGTCCTTGGTTCTACATACCAAGCGTACGTGTGTGTGTGTATATGTATATATATATATATATATATATATATATATATATATATATATATATTCCATCTCAAATCGACCGAAATATAGAGAAAATTGACCTTGCAATTTTTAAATACAATGAAAGTTTTTCTGTCCGTAGACAACTGTGATACAATGCTTTGTGCAAAGTTTGAGGCATCAGAACTTCATAGTGTTTAAATTAAAAATATTTAAATTTATCGTATTTTCATAAAATTAGCAACTTTAAACTGTTGTGGCTCCGAAACCTTTTCACCCAATGATCAAAATCATGGTTTATTTTGATGCTGAAAAGTTAAAGTTTATATTGACATGTAAACAGTTTTTCTTACTTTTTATGGAAATGGAGAAATTTAGATTTTGCTTCATTAAGACGCCTTTGCCCACGAAAAAATATTTTTAAAATATATGGTTAGATTCCGCATTGAAAGTACAAATAAACACATTTTTTACTGGTGCACTGTTGATAAGAAGGCATTGAAAATATCAAATAAAGAAAATAGATAGTATGCGCGTGAGCTAACCAGCTGACTGTGAGTCGAGAGCTAGCCGAGGGAAGCAAGGCCAGGAGACAAACACGTTATGTTTCGTCTAGTAGCGCATAGCTGGGCTAGCATTATCACGGGTTCTCATAAACACAGGAGTAAAATGACGCCAAACGCTCATCTTTCGACCACTGCGAGCGGTACTGCGTCGTTCAAGTCCAGACGTATGAAAATAATTTATTTAATACCCACGAAACTTATTGCCGTGACACTAAGCAAACAATGCCGAATCCCTCTTAATAATGCAAGGTTTTTTCTCAATATATTTTTACATCTTTAAAATGGACAAAAAGCCTAAAGTAAGTAAAATCAGATTATCTCTCTCTGTATACAATAAAAATAAGGATTACTTCTTATCATAACCTACGGAATGTCAGCTTCAAAATGAGCTCTCATTCAATATTCTACAGCAAATGGTTCCAGAGTTCTGAGCGCTGAAAGACGCTTGTTTTTCTAAAATACGTTAATTTGTCGCTCAACAATGCGAAAACCGTTTGACTTTCGATAGTATATTTTTGCAAATGCACTCTTCTCAGCACCTTGTATAAATAGGGGAAAAATTAGGGTATAAAAAATGCGAGGTTTTTTACTGATCGATTTCATATGGAATAGTCCATGTGTGTGTGTGTGTGTATATATATATATATATATATATATATATATAGTTTCCAAAATAATAACAATTTCAATATTGAACATAGCTACAACCAAGTAACGGGACATCCAGTTGGCGATACTTATTTACATAGGTATTGGTGTACATATTTTATGAGTAACTGTAGAGCCAATGATGGCATATGGATCAGAACAATGGCAGTTGTCAGTGAAAAGCAGAAAGAGTACAAAAATAGCAGAAAAGGATTTCTTAAGGGGAGACTCCAGTGAAAATCATTACAATTTTCCAAAATATATATTTTAAGTATTTCAATTTCTTAGAATTATTGTGTATTAATTGTTTATTCTGTATTTTTTTTTAAATAGAACATGATTATTATTATTAATTTCCTCATTGCTGAAGTCTTCCTTGGGCGAAGAATACAAATATAAAAGTTACAACATAATTTTACGCAATATAAATAGAAAAGCACGAATATTTCTTTCTGGGAGACAACTCTTCCTCACATGTGATATTTTAAAAGCACTCGGACTCCGATTTTTTGAAATTCAAAAAATTTTGTTGAATATTCTTAAGGATTCAATCCAAATATTACATTACCATTTATATTTTGGCCATTGATGATTCTGTTGGGTTTGCATTTCTCTGAATTTTTTGCTAAACACTTCCTGTCTTTCTAAATTATTCTGTAGTGCTTTTATTCTGGATCTTTATGGTCACCCTCGTTGAGGGCAGATTATTTTCTTCAAATATTTATATATTTCAAAGTCTATATTATTATATTATCACATTATTGCTGGCTCCTTGAACAATACTGTATAAAGTAGATCCCGTGAGTTGATGAGTACACTAGTCTACACCTCCTCCTGACGCCGCTCCAATACTTAATTGAATCTTCGTTGCGTGGTTTGCGTTCACTGCTGTAATGTGTGAGCCGGCACACTGAAGATCATGGCTATATTAAAGATCGGACTCCTCTAACCTTTCTTCGTGGAAATTTTCTTCATGTGAACTTTCTTCCCGTGCTGAAGCAGGTACACATTAAATGAGAAAGATCTCTTCCATCGAAATAGAGTTAGGAAATGATCCCAGGATGGAAGTAGCATTCCCTTGCTGAACCTCAATTCCAATGCGTTGACGAAGGAAATTGATACATCTAGGATCGTCGGTAAGGGACAGTAGGTGTGTACCAATTTGGGTCAGTAGATCTTTAGCTTCTCTACACCATGGACCAAAGATCTCAACTGCAAAAGCGACGAAGATGTAATTTTATGTTAAATGTTCATATTTACGTCGTTTAGCATGATAAGCGGATTCAGCAGCAGATTCAGCACAATTGACAGAAGATTTTAAATGGGAAATGGCTAATGTATCTACACATGTAAAATCCCAGATGAGTGATTTACCTTTGGACCAAGGAATTAATATTAACCCGTTAGGTCGTTTACCATCCGACCGACTAATACCAGATGGTTCAAGAAGAGTTGGAATGTCACAGGAGGTTAAAGATCTGCTAATTATGGTATTAATAGCAGAATACCTAGGAATGTGACCTTTACTTCTGGCACACCTTAAGGCATGATGTCCAAAGGAATCCACAGTCTTTCCGCATATACATTGGTGTACATGACAAATTTTGCAGCCCAGTGGTGTACATGACAAATTTTGCAGCCCAGACGCAATGCAATAGCGATTTGGAAAGATTTACCGTCCATCAAGGTACCAACATAGGTGGAAGGCAGAGCATGGAGCCAAGATCCAGATTCCTTCTCTTGGATAGCTTTAATACGAGCGATGTCCTTGTCAGATGTGAAAGAGGAAATAAGGGAATCAAGTATTTGACCTGCAATAATCTCATCCCAGGCTTTTTGAATGGCTGGATTCTGGGGAGGAGCAAAGTTATTCGTTTTTTCGGACCACTTATTTAAAGCTTCATGAACATGACAGATGTGGACAGCATCACTGCAAATAGGGAATATTTTAATACCCCAAGTAGATTTAGTTCAATTATTCTGATTAGAAATATGTTTAATTTGTTAATTAAGGAAGAAGAACTGTCAAAATTATTTTTTCATTAAATAATTATTTTTTACAAATTTCTGATTACAAATATAGTAACCTTTTGTTCTGAAGTTGACTCACTGAAGTTACTAGATGAATGCAATGGAGAAGAATTTTAGGTATGTATTAGGCTACATGAATATTCATTTTACTTTCAAATCTATTTTTCCGTAAGTTTATTTTTCTTGATTCAACATCAACTTTTTAGCCAAATATTAATGAATCTGGATGAAATTCTTACTGCAAATATCTATAAGGTACCTGCATCTTTCTATGCATTTATTTTCTAAGAAATGTTGATAGTATATTTTATTAATACTTTTTCATGTAAATATAATATTAATTGTAATTGTAATCTTAATATTGTAGTTGTAATCCCCTTGTAGAGAGGAAGAGAAGGCCTAATGCCCTTTTATCTACCAGGTTAAATAAATATATACTATACTATTTTCATGTCTGTTAAGTTTCTTTCTGGGTTTTTGCTTGGTTGTGTAGTATGTCAAGACATGAAAATACTACAAACCCAACCAATAAAACAGAAAGAAACTTAACATTCTAGATCAATATGAAATTTATAAACATATAAAAACACACCCACATCACATGCTGAACACTCAACTGAATTTCAAAACACACACCCTTTTCGGCACAATCGTGAACACACCTCACCACAACAAGAAACCGGAAGACAGCTTCAGCCAAGTAAATTTCAATAGTTAACACAGTAAGGACATACATAAATTTGTTGCGTGATTAGGCCTAGAAGTGTTAAAAGATTGTATCGAACAAAGAACAAAAATTTTACTACTTTATTTATAAAATTCAAGTGTATGAATATCAAAGTTACATAGTGTATGTTGAAGCACATCCATAATTGATTAATTATTGAGGTCGGTGGAAACGAAGTGTAGAGAGAATGGATCCTAAAAGAATGCCACATCAGGTCCTACAGTATCATGTAACCTGTAACCCCAAAAGTAGTAGAAGTCCAGGCAAGACCCAAGAAAAGATGACTTAGAAACTAGAGATGAAAAAAAAAAAACTAACTGCCGCTCTCGCTCGCTGTGTTCGTTGCACTTGTATTTCGAGTCTCGTCTAGTAACTCTTGTGCGCTTCGAGTCTCGCTCATCATTCTCGAAATAGCATTTGGTCGACGTGGAAAGATTTCGTAACTTTGAATAACATACATTATTGAAATTAATGACATTAGAGATGTTTAATTGATACAAAAAGACAAAAGAAAACAGTATCACAGTTACCAAAATTTTCTGGGTTTCTACTATCAGATATTACCTATGGTTATATAAATAGAAAACAATTCTCAAATAAATTTGAATTTCTAAGAAACATAAAACATAACGTTAAATAAAGTGTTTTTTTAATTGAGATTGTATACTTCATCTCAAATATACGAAAAAAAAGTCCTAGTCTTTTAATCAGGGCCTAGTAATTAAATAAAGATTGGGGAACGGATTACTACACTGAAAGGCAGAGATGATGTTTCAAACAGTCTACTTGATTGTTTATACATACAGGGCATATCAAAAGTCCGGTAACACTTTAAATATTTTATTACACAAAAAGTAGCAATGATAACACTTTCAAACACACGTCAGTTTAAAGTCAAACTCTCAAAGTTATTCAGCCGCTTAATTTTCAGCGACGAAGCGACATTCCATACGAGTGGGAAAATTAAGAAGCACAACTGTCGTGTTTGGGGCACACAGAAACCTCACAGAATCATTGAACTTGAGCGTGATTCACCAAAGGTGAAACCTCACAGAATCATTGAACTTGAGCGTGATTCACCAAAGGTGAATGTTTTCTGCGCGTTGTCACAACGAAAACTGTACGGACCTTTCTTTTTCATTGAGGCTACTGTGACTAGACATTCATATCTGGACATGTTGGAGCAATGGCTGGTGCCTCAATTTAGACAAGATCTCGATGACGATTTCATCTTTCAGCAAGATGGGGCTCCGCCACATTTCCACAATGCAGTTCGTGCTTACCTGAATACGGAGATGTCTGATCGTTGGATAGGACGTGCTGGAGTAAGGAACAGATGTTTCATGACATGGCCACCAAGGTCACCCGATATGACTGCATGTGACTTTTTTCTTTGGGGGTATCTAAAGGACCGTGTGTTTGTACCGCCTTTGCCACGTGATTTAGAGGAACTAAAAACCAGAATTCGAGAAGCTGCCGCACGGTCACAGAGGATATGTTGAAAAGGGTATGGGAAGAGTTTGATTATCGTTTGGACATCTGCCGAGTCACTCGTGGTTCACACATTGAATCTCTGTAAGGTGTAAAACGAACTTTGAGAGTTTGACTTCAAACTGACGTGTGTTTGAAAGTGCTATCATTAGTAGTTTTTGTATAATACAATATTGAAAGTGTTACCGGACTTTTGATATATAACAGTTGCCAAAACAGATAAAAGTTCAGTCTGGTTTAAACAACTGTGACGATTCAAGCCTGCTTGACGTTTGAGAATTGACCACTCCCGAAGTCCCGATATTTTGTACGTTTGCTTACAAGCAGTCAACGACAGAAAAAATTGTCGTGCGGGTTTTCGGCTTTGCGGGCGCTTAGTCTTGCATTCTCGCTCCTTGTTCATCTCTAGTCTACTGGAAACAATAACAAGTTACCGAGACCTAACATTTATCTATGTATGATGATGATATGTGTCTCTCTCTCAATAATGTCCTCTCCTTAGTCACATGATTTCGCTAATGCTGCAAGTTGTTATATTTTGTACGAAACACTAAAAATTCTCCACCCATAAAAATGAATAGCAGCAACACAATAGAGATGCGGACTTCAAATCAGAAGATAATGGAACCTATAAGCGAGATACGTTGTAAGAGAAGGAACACAAGCGATGACGAGGAAAATCTTAGGGGAAAAAAGGAGGGGACAAGAACAATGATAAGACCCGTGGATGTTCGGGACATGAATGCTTGGTACCAGTGCAGACATAGACGGCAGACAAATAAGGTGAGGCGACGTGAAAGAAGATTGATGTCTAAGGAGGGCGTGCTGAATTGGTTCAGAGTGGGGGCTGCGCCTCAAGGGGCCTGACAGACGTCACAGGGGTGCCCATTCATTTGCATTTCTGCACAATTTAAATGTTTAATGAACTCATTTCTTTCGTTAACCTACTTTTATAACCAAGAGTATTATTTGCCCTACGGTATCACGTTATTAATGTGTATGCATGTCTCAGAAGTTAGTTTTTAGGCCAAAGACGGTCTTAAAATTACTTAAAATTGGATCTTAAAGCTTTTCATGCCCAAGATTAGAAGTGCAATCTGTTGTAAAATCGAATTTTACGCTATGGGTACACAATCAGCGTTTAAATTTGCACATGAGTGAATTACGTTGATTTAACCTCTTAGTACCGATCCCTTTGCCGTAGTATTATCACAGTCTAATATATACAGTCACGAAGCTCAATATGTAGTAAATATGCATCCATAGATAGTTGCTAACCACTAGGATCGCTAATATCGCCTCATTACAGACAATGCGAAATAGTACCAGCAAGTCTTTTGTTCCTAGTGTCCTCACAACTCAAGCTTCGTGACTGTATATACTAGACTTTGGTATTATGTAAAAAAAAGCCAAGTAAATTTACACAAAAATGCATCAATTTACAAAATGGGTTATAAAACGAGAAACATTCAAGTGGCCGTGAATCGCTCCACTGAACTTTCCTCTTTGCTATTAGCACAACAAAACAGTGGTGTTTGCCGTCTGGAGAATAACAGCAAGATGGACACTATATCACCATAGGTAGAAATTTCGTACCAAAACAGTCGATTTCAATTGAGTATAGCGAGGAATATAGATGCCACACGCTCTCGCCCTGCTACCGCTTGCTACAGACGATACGCAATTCACATACACAACGCATAGTATCATTCTGTGGATCTGTGTACAGTTGTGAATAGTTTGAAGAATATTGTAAATGTATATCAATATTTTAGATTCTGGAAACAGTAAGCTATCCTGTTATTATTGTAGTATTTACGTAATGTTAATATTATGCACGATTCCAAAAAGTAAACTCATTTATTAAATAATTATGCAAACAGGAAAGTGTAACAAGTTTATTTTTCCCCGATTATTCTTCGTTAAATGAGCGGTTGAGAGCAGAAGTGGTATAAGTCAAAAAATGGGTAATGAGGTTAAAGTAAACATTATGTAAAATACTGCGCAAAGTAGCAATTAAAATTGAATTTATTTAAACTATTAGTAGTCAGTGGATAGCACGAAAGACATAGTAATTGCTACTTTGAGCTGTCTTTTACAGAATTGTTACTTTAAACCTCATGGCTGAAATGTTGACATCTCGTGCTGCTATGCAATCCAAATTCAACATCGGAATTACGATACGAACTTCCTAGCTGTCATTACAATAGAAATGAAAACTTTTCTTGAACACAATTATGGGTTTTAAGAAATACTGTATCATATATTGCAGATTTTCCCAGTAACGTCTTGTAACGTAGAACGAATATTTTCAGAGTACAAATATTGTTTTTTGTTTCCTGAACATAAAAGTATTATATTTCTTTTGATAAAATCAAAATGTTCGTTATTATTTTGTTATAATGAGGCTGAAATCATAATTATTTACTTTTTATGTTATTTTTATACGTATGAGTAAATTATTTTAGTTTCGGAGTTGCAAAGTTTATAATTATAAATTATTGCTTTTTATATTATTTGTGTATTATTTTCTTGTTCTAAGGCCGTGGACGAGTGCAGCACATTCTTGGTTACCATCCGGCTGTACATGTTTGTCGTTCTGGTTCATTGGTCATAAACCTGCGCTACAACTTTTCATTCAGTAGAGATATAATCCAAGCTGGCACAACGTAACAATTATGGTACCAACTTCCTAGCTCTGTATAGACTACCACGATTAGATCGTGACCGGTACTTCCAGCAAAATTATGAATACTACGTGATTGGCACTTTAAGAGTTAAACAATAATATATAGAAAATTATAATAGTCTTAAATAAGCAGAGTTGAGCAATGTGAGTGTTTGTTGTTGTTTAGTCAACTGTCCGAAGACAGGTCTGGACGCCATAAGTGACACCAACAATCATCACTCATGAGGGAACTAGGCCATGAGATAGTGAGGTAGGATGGCCAGTTCCTTTCCCTATCTTGCATACATAGCTGACTAGTTACACATTACACTAATCAGACTTCAGATGTATACAATGTTGTTCTTCTTTCTCTGATACCTCAATCAGAGGTAAATGCATTATTCAGCACAATGTAACATCGGAATGTAAAACAAAAATCAATAAATAAACAGTCATGGCAAGCAAATATTAACTAATCTATAACAAAATATATGATAATTATATTAATGTTTGATGGTAACAATGATGATGAATCTGATGATTGTGGTGATTATTATTATTATTATTACTATTATTATTATTATTATTATTATTATTATTATTATTATTATTATCAGAGACTAAACAACAACAAACAACACTCACATTGCTCAACTCTGCTTATTTAAGATTATTATAATTTTCTATATATTCTTGTTTAACTCTTTAACCCGTCAGCACACGCACATTATTTTATAGCGGTAGCACACGCGTTGGGTATTTTTTACCCCAAAATAAATAAAGTGTTACTAACAACAAAATATATTTAATACTGAAATGCTATAATTTTATAATTGTTAGGAATATTTTAAAGTAATTTCAACACTTCTTTTTAATTTAACAATTAATCATATGAATACTAACTTTGAGTGAAAGTCTTCCACAAAAAAACACCACAATATTATATTTTTGATCTCAGTGCTAACACAAATGTAAAAATGAAAGAAAAAGTATTTATGGGCATCACTCGTCCACTCATTCACTATCACCACTTCTGGTATCAGCATACTCATCACAAGAAGGCACCGAATGTTCTTTACAAATCATATTGTTGCACCTATGATGTATTAGTTTTACGATCCTTCTTCCTAGGACATACCTCACATCAACTTGAGGACATCTTCATTCGTTTCTGTGTTGGTTGGGTTAGTTCCTCCACACCATTCATTCTTCGAACAGTGGATCTGATTTCCAAAGGCAAATTCTTCAATGTCAACCGATGAGCCAAATGATTTTTCACCAATCCAAGAGCCAGTTCCTTCAGAAATGATCGGCGGATGATTGGTCCTTGTGAAGTAGCATTGTTAGTTTTATAAATAACTAAAGAATTAATTGCTGTAATGTTGAGAAGACCAAAAAACACGGTAAGTGGCCAACGTCGGGATTTTCTGGACACACTGTATGTATCGCATAGTTCATCCACTACATCAATTCCTCCTTTAGTAGCATTGTAAAACGTTATTATTTCCGGTTTCTTTTCCTCTCTGGTGTCTGGATCAATGGCATCATCATAATACATAGTGAAGCTACTAGAACCACTTTTCCTGGTTTTGGAACATAGGAAGTGAGAGTCAGTCTATCTTGGAATCCAAAAATACTGGAAAATTGTTCACGCCTTTTCTGCACAAATTCAGGAGGAATTTCATGTTTATTTAGTCTTACAGTTCCAACACATGTTAAGTTGTGATCACTGAGAAGTTCTTTGGCAAGTGGCACACTCATAAACCAGTTATCAAACGTAACATTTCTTCCAGTTCCACTAATAGGAGTAATCAGCCGTTTGACTACATCAGATGGCGAATTTGATTGACGGTATTGGCCTTCTGGTTGCATATCACAGTATATTTCCAAGTTCAACACATAGAAAGTGCGGGAATCAGCTAGTCCAAATATTTTATGCCATATTTGGCTGGTTTGCTTTTGATATACTATCTGAATAAGCAGTGTCCTCAGAAGGGCTCCAATTTTTCATCGATAGTGCAATATTCAGCAACTATATAACTTTTCTGGAAGTTCTTTATGATAGAGTCAAAAACACTTCTCATTGGAGCGAGTCTATCAGTCGCTTTTCTAATTTCTCTTGTAGTAATGTTGCCGAAACGAAGGCACCGCAAAAGAAAGAAGAAACTGTTTATTCCCATTGTTCCATCAGTTGTCCACAAATCTTTAGCGTTGAGTTTAGCTACCCTCAGTGCACCAGCAAAATATAACAGACCAAAAAGTGCTTTTATCTCAGTCTGATCAGTTATCGAAGCATCACATTCGCGAACGAAGTTGTTCTGGCTAGATCTGATGTAATATTTGTGTACTTGACAATATCATCTGTGATGTTATCATCTATAAAACACGACTAGGATTCTAATGGTAACTTTGCTTGGCGAGCTTGTCCCTTACAGCCCGGAAGGTGAGTAACTATATTGCACGCTCTGGTCTTAACATTTCGAGGTGGTACACTCTTCCTCCAAGAAGTTCCGTCTTTACCTTTGTAAGTAGTAAACTGAGATAGTGGAGCGTTGTCGTCACAGTCGTCATCACTACTATCTGCTTCCTGTTCCTGTTCCTGTTCCTGTTCTGTATCGGTATTATGTTCACTTTCCGAAATATGATCATCTTCATCTTCCGATTCACCTTGAATAATTTCTTGTTCGCCCTCTTCATCCAGCCAGCCTACTGTTTGACGACTTTGCGTAGACTCTAAGTCCATTTTGAAATGTAAAATACAAATGGAACTCTATCAAAATTATTCGCTACTACTGCTCCTTAAGCACACGCGCGGGGTATTTCTTACCCGGTCTTTATATAAACATGTGTAAACTTGTGCAGCCACAAGAAAACTGATTCAATCATATGTACAACAATGCACAAAGATCTGAAAGAAAGATACTGAAAACGCGGGATGAATTTAAAATTGATGGACAGTGTTGCCAGCAAATAAAATAACGCCTGGGTATTTTTTACCCCAGCGCGTGTGCTTACGGGTTAAAGTGCCATCACGTAGTATTCATAATTTTGCTGGAAGTACCGGTCATGATCTAATCGTGGTAGTCTATACAGAGCTAGGAAGTTGGTACCGGTACCAAAATTGTTACGTTGTGCCAGCTTGGATTAGGCCTATATCTCTACTGAATGAAAAATAGTAGCGCAGGTTTATGATCAATGAACCAGAACGACAAACATGTACAGCCGGATGGTAACCAAGAATGTGCTCCACTCGTCCACGGCCTTAGAACAAGAAAATAATACACAAATAATATAAAAAGCAATAATTTATAATTATAAACTTTGCACATTATGAACATTAAAATAGGCAGGCAAAAAGGCATTATAAATAGCTAAAATACGCAATAAAAGGCAATTATGAAAACCTTGCACTTTCCAAAAAGGGATTTCGGCAGGAAGAAAAGCTTTACATAAGTCGAATGCAAATTGAGATTTTCGTCTCGATGTTGCAATTACTGTTGGAAGCAAAGAAATCTTCTTCCCAGTAGCCATGGAAAGAGCATTTTTGTGTTTGGTTGTACTGATATGTCGCGATATGAAATATTTAGCTAGCTACAACAACGTCGCAATGAAAACTGAAAGAAAAATAACGTTAGACCCGCACTCATTGTTGCCTTGTCAAATAAAGACAAGCGATAATTAAAACGCTTACTGTTATACATTTTTGCACGGCAGCACTCATTGTTGCAAGGAGAATATGAACTGACTGAAAGACAATACTATACATTCGGTGAAGTCGCTTTCATTGTAGCGGTTATAGAAATAAATTAAAATATACCTGTAGGAAATTTTAATAATACATTAATAAATAATAGATAAGTAATTAAATAAAGCAAAAAAAATCATTTTTTTTTTTGTAAATTAGGCATTTATATTAAAAAAGACAGAAAAGAGCAACATAAAACTGTGACGTTTCAATCACAAAGGTATAATTCGTACAGCTTTAAATTCAAACTGAAGAGAGATTTAACATATTTAAAAAGGCATTCTGATTATTATTATTATTATTATTATTATTATTATTATTATTATTATTATTATTACCACTAAACTGGTTCGAGTCCCAATGTATGGGACCGGTGTCCACCCAGGATCGTGATGTACTTGGGGATCTACGATAGGTAGCGAAATTTGGTTACGAAAGCCAGCTATAACGATTGGGGGGGGGGGTAATTACCACATGAGGGGGAATGAATGAACCAAAATACCGTGCAGGTCTAGCAAAGCGCTTCTTTTCGAGCTGCGCAACCGGAGAGCTGCAAATGTTGCGAAAGAATGCCGGTCGTCTATTTGCAGCCGCATGTATTTCTTAATTCTTCAACACATTTTAAATAACCAATGGCACTATTTCATAAGCAATATTGGCAATTTGAACCTATGCTGTGAAAATTTAAAAACTAAATTGTGTCATCAGCAGATAACGTGTGCTCTGTCGGCAACTGTCATAAATAATTTATTTTCATCAGGTTGGTCATTTAACGAAGCTGTATCAACTATTAGGTTATTTAGAGTCGATGATATTGGTGACAGCGAATGGTATTTGGCGATATGAGGCCGAGGATTCGCCATAGATTACCTGGCATTCACCTCACGGTTGGGGAAAACCTCGGAAAAAACCCAACCAAGTAATCAGCCCTAGCGGGGATCGAACCCGCACCCGAGCGCAACTTCAGACCGGTAGGCAAGCGCCTTAACCGACTGAGACACGACGGTGGCTTCGCCATGTTCAACACTACATTAAATAGAAATCATATAAAGTATTACTGCCACATTTTGTTGGTAAGAAGTTTTAACAAAACCAGTATAAAAATTGCACAGCTGCAAACCATGAGAATCCTGTTCGCACGTCGCTACTTCAGAACTGCACGCAGCATGAAAAAGTCTCCAACAGCCGGTAGAGTAGCCGCTACTTTTCCAGTCTCTCTATTGTTTACACGCCACAGTACGTGCTGCAAAAGTAGCTTTATGTGATCGTGTATTAATTGTAAAATATTGAAGTTTTAAAGAAGGTAAAAGAAAACAGATCGTTACCGAAAGCACATTAAATGCATGCTCAGTACAATGAAGTGCAACAATTATGAGAAGTTTAAAAGAAGCTGTGAAAATGAAATTTCGGTTGAAGGAATAAGGCGAAGCCTTTAAAATGATTCGTTATTACAGAATTTTCGCACCCTCGTCGCTCGCTAAAAGCTAATGCTATGTTGACATCAGTAGTAACGTATTTTGGGACGTATGATCACGTTCGTAAAACTTCGGAAATAATCGTAAGGAATCGGAGCACATAGCCTATTCCTTTAACGTAATCTCAAGGAAAAATTCTTTCTTGAGCTTTCTTGTACTTCAGTCTGAATAATTTATGCATCTTGAGCTGGATGACTACCATCCACAGTGGTAAATCTCAAACGAATTAGGTCTGCGGTGAACTTCGTTCACTTCCACGTTATTCGTCTAGAGCAGTGATCGTCAGCACTCGCTGAAATGGGTGACGAGTAAGCAGTGTATCGTAATATGCCCCGTCGTGCAGCAGGAAGAGCGAGAGAGCATACCAGCCAACAGCTATGGATGCACCATAGTGCAGTCTCTTATCCGCGGGTAAAAGACGCTAGCCCGAGGGTGCACTGTACTAGACCGCTGGTCTAGGGATTACGGGTCTGCTATTGAAATAACGTGAGGTGAATGACTCTGATTGGCTCTTTCATCAATAGCGTTCATCATAGCTTCAACCGTTTAGCGTACCAGTTAGGGTGTGAAAATTGTCTATTAACTTCTGTTAATTATTTATTATTATATTCAGGAAATAGTCGGAACAATTTGATTTATCCTACTTAAATTTACTAACAATAATTAGGTTACGAATAAATGTATTGGCAAAGCATTACCTATGTTGATAATACGACCCCGTGGAATGTGGTCGTTGTACCCCTTTCCAAGTTACTTACTTCACGGAGTGCGTGTCTTTTTAGCTGTCTAGAACAACACGAGACATTCATGCTTAAGCAACGATGAAAGAGTAATGGAACGGAGAAAATTCTCTCCGGCGCCGGGATTTGAACCCGGGTTTTCAGCTCTACGTGCTGACGCTTTATCCACTAAGCCACATCGTATGATGACGCAGAATATCTGCATGCAAATATCATATGTACTTCGGTACAATATAATAATATATATGATAAGACGGCGCTTATTCCGTCGGATCCCGGCCAACTAGTCACTCATTACGAGTGCACCTCAGCACATGTGTGGACTTTGGTCCTAGGTTCATAGATATCTATGACGTAGTGCAGAGGGCGACCACTAGAGGGAACCCAAGAGTTGGAACTTAAAACTGAGACGATTCTTCCGACGCCGGGGTGGAATCCGGTGTGGCTTAGTGGATAAAGCGTCAGCACGTAGAGCTGAAAACCCGGGTTCAAATCCCGGCGCCGGAGAGAATTTTTCTCCGTTCCATTACTCTTTCATCGTATGATGACGCAGAATATCTGCATGGAAATATCATATGTACTTCGGTACAATATAATAATATATTAAGCAACGTTGCCTAGTTGTAATGTTAAGGCTCTGTCGCTGTTAGTTATAAGTTGCAGCCACAAAGAAGATGAGACGTATGGACTAAATCGCGCGAAAAGTATGTTAGCTGCTGGTGGTAGTGCCATGTATCTTGAGCTTTCTCCTGAGATCATGTAGGTCGTGGGACTTTAGTTGTCTGCTAATTTAGAAAAAAATATGTTGTAGTTTATTACACCTCGAATTGCAGGGGGAAATTAATTAAGTTACAAATCTTGAAATCTCTTTTGTACAATAGAGGGTAGAGGGACCGGAATGATATCTACGCGGAAAGGTGAAGGGATTCTAAAGACTGTAGGGGAGTTCGGAGGCGGTCAGCGCGGAAGCCTTAGGGCATGCATATAATACCATTCCATTCCTGGTAGTACAATGGGCACATCCAAGCGGCCTACGTGATAGAGAATTCCCCATCCCGTGCCCTTCCCCTCAATGGGAACTAATAAAGAAAAGATGATAGTGTTGATAATGATAATAAGAACAATATTTATATTATTGTTATTATTATTATTATTATTATTATTATTATTATTAAACAGTTTGTGGTAAGACTCCCGGTATGGATAATAGAAAATATTTATGTATTTCCTCCCAAGGGAATGGGAGTTTGTCCCATGTCATATGTTGTCCTGTGTTGTCACATCAGTGGCCGTATGCCGTGTTAACCACACGACCAGGAACGCCCGAAATGTGCGCCTGTATAATGTTGGTCAACAGATATTCTCCTTCAACAAAGCTCTGTTACTAAACGCACTGTTCTATACAGATATATGGTTACAAGTTTCAGCTTTCTATTTGCCGACTCCCATATCAGAACAACAGGAAACTTTAGTTGTCTGCTAATTTTCAAAAAAATATGTTGTAGTTTATTGCACCTCGATTTGCAGGGAAAAATTAATGAAGTTACAGATCTTGAAATCTCTTTTGTACAATAGAACAACTTTGTTGCCTTATCTATAGTAATAATAAATCTGTAGCCGAAATTTTTCTGGTAATTTTCGATTTTCCAAAAATAATTGGTGTCAACATGTATAATTAATCATCCTGAAACCGAAAATCGCGTTTTGAAATTTTTATTTCTATGTCTGGATGTTTGTTACCTTTCACGTGATAATGGCTGAACCGATTTATATGAAAATTGGAATATAAATTAAGTTCGTTGTAACTTAGATTATAGGCTATATGTCATTCAAAATACTCTATTTAGGGCCGAATTCATAGTCAATACTTATCGTAAGGAAACACTTAAGCAGTTACTTATAATAATTTCCAATTCATAAATCCCACTGAAGTGAACACTTATTCAAATAAGGTAGCTTATCAGCTTACTCAAGTGTTTCCTCATATGCATTGTAATCAGCCGATTCGGTATACAATAGATGATGATTATGATTTAATTTAATTTATTGAGTTCTGTAATTAAAATGAAAATGAGTTTCGGCAAGCAAAAGATATATCAGAGATACGGAAAATCCTTTAGAGACGTATAATGATCAACAATTTAAGAGGAGATACCGTTCCGACAAGAACACTGTTGTGAATATTCTGGTGTCTCTCATTTCAATTCACAATACAACCATGAGGCTTACCGATTTCGCCACTGCTGAAAGTACTGGTTGCTTTGAGATATTATGATACAGCAGCATTTCAGATAGATTTAAGTGGCATTTTTTTTTTTCGAAAAGTATTCACGTCCCAACAAAGTGTTATTTGCATTTTTGTTTGTATTCTACCCAAGGAATAAGCTATTAAAATTTGCATAATTATACCACTTCCACTTTGTTTAGCATAAAAATAACTGAAAAATAAATTAAAATGATTTACTGACAGAAATATTTCCGGAGTTTGCATTAAACTCGGGCTGCAATTTTGTTTCATGTCAATTTCTTCTTTTGGAGAGAACAATTATCAATTCTTTTACTTTCGACGATATCTCCATATTTCATAACTAGTTCTCTTAGCTCATTTCTTTCTTTAATGTAAAATGCTTTCTGGACATCTTGTATAATTTTTAGCTCTATAATATTTACTTCTGTATTTGTGTATGACAATAATGCCGATTTAACAATTTGAAGGCGCTGTAAAACAATTGAGTGTAGGAAAGCGCTCACGTCTAGCCATGTTGCCATATTTCTTTCGTTGTCAAGGGAATGCTCCGGGCATATGAATGAGTAGCGTCTCTGCAATACGATCTAAAATTAGTTCTAAGGAAACGCTCATTACTTAAGTTTTTCCTCATTTTATAAGTGACGACTATGAATTCAACCCTTAAAACGGGAGTTATAAGGGGGCCTGAATTAAATAAATCGAAATATCTCGCGTATTATTGATTTTTATGAAAGATATTACATAACAAACGTTTCTTTAAAAACGATTTCCAATAAGTTTATTCTATGCAAAATTTTTATAGGACTGATATTACTATGATGTACCGAAGTACATAATATTTCCGTGCAGGAGTTCTGCAATACCATATGGCGAGATATTTTTGTTTTATAATAACAATGTTTTTATATAGTGGCCAGGTCAGATTAGCCACGAATATACCGGTAATAGAGATAAAACAAATGACTCTGCATCTATTTAAGGCGGCCTTGGAGTCCTTGGACAACAATCGGATTGATATACGGATATGATATGTGTTTATAATATGCTAAATAGTATTATATTATAAAGAGAGAATGTTTGTGTGTTTGTATGAGGCAATCTCAAGAAACTGTTGGTTATTTACAAGAAGTCGTCGCTGAACGATTCACATTATTTCCAGGTTAGTTGAATCAACTCATCTAGTGAACGATATAAATCTTTAAAATACTAGGTGTCTCTCTCCCTTCTCCTTTTGTTACCACTGCAAAATACGATAATTTGGTCCAGGGAGCATTCTCTTTTGGCACAAGGATAATTTATGTAACATGTTTGTAAATGCTACGTACAACATAATTTTATTATATTATTATTATTACCCATTTCAGCGAGTACTGACGACCACTGCAAAATACGACAATTTGGTCCAGGGAGCATTCTCTTTTGGCACAAGGATGATTTATGTAACAGGTTTCTAAATTATTAGTCTTTTAAATACCGGTACATTCTTTAATAAATCACTGAAAAACAAATGTGAATACATAGGATGTGGAGTGAGTACGAAATTGTTATTATTTTTTATTTTTTGGCGCATCATTTTTACGTAAATAATGACAAATAAAAACTAACATGCCACATAACATTATTTTAAGAAATACAGGAAACAAGCATGAACAATATTCACCATTCTTAATGATCGGGGGATAGAAAAAAAACGTATGGAATAGAAATTACATACAAATGTGCATGTGATAAACAATAAGCAAACCATCTTCGATTAATAATTTCAAAACAACGTGAATATAGCGTGGATTGTGTAGGAAAATAATTTCTTAAATGTTGCTTCCAATATGCATCATTGTTAACTTATGAAAACAAATGAAAATTAACATGGCATAAAGACAATTTGAAGAAAGACAGGAGATATTAAGTAATATTCATCGTTCTTAATTATCTTTGGATGGAAAATAACAATGAAATATGTATAAAATAGAAATTACATACAGGTGAGCATATAAAAACAGTAAGTATAATCATTTATTTGGTTAATAAGCTTAAATTACTCCAGGTTTAGTGTAAGAGTGGCCTATATATCTAACGATGCCTCCCAGCGAATTATTTAATTTAAAAACAAAAAAATCGTGTTACAAGATTGAATTTGTGTATTTTCTCTGAAACTTTCCAAATATCTGTAGGCAGTCTTTTACATTGGATTTCCAAAAATTTATTTAGCGCAACATTAGCATTAGCAGCCATTTTGAAAATGTTGTGTAACAATAGACAATGGAATCGTTCACAGAAGTGAACTATAAATGATGTGAATCGTTCAGTGCATCCATCTTGTTGTGTAACAATAGAAGTGAACTATAAACGATGTGAATCGTTCAGCGACGACTTCTTGGAAATAACCAAACTGTTTAATAGATTTAAATAATTCTTTCATCATTGGAAAGTGTACTTCCTTTAGATGGACGTAGGCTTTGTCATTACAGAAGCTCAAAAGTGAATCGAGGACTGAGCACAAATGCAGATAAGGTAGGACTAAACAGAACTTTTATAATATTGTCGAAACTAATAATTAGCTATATGTACTGCAGTTAAAGTTAATGCTACTTGGAGGTACCGTACTGAAATATGATGTCTGATTCGCGTTGCGTTTTTTATGAAAGAA
Organism: Periplaneta americana; assembly: GCF_040183065.1. NCBI lineage: Eukaryota > Metazoa > Arthropoda > Insecta > Blattodea > Blattidae > Periplaneta > Periplaneta americana. The sequence goes on along the minus strand of NC_091123.1, from coordinate 166,865,224 downwards.
TGAAAGTCAGAGATGGAATAATTTTACAAATATACACGCGGCACATATTCAGTATTAATTATTCAGTAACATAAAAGTACATATTTTATGGCTTAATTACGTATTTAGGTAAGCTAGGGTAATGTATACTTAATAGGTAACAGTTCTATGTAGTGCGCAATACTCCATATTGAATAATTAACAAACAAACATCTTTAGCATGACTTGTGATTTGTAGGCCATCTTAAACCCCAAACTCCACCCCTCTGAACGCGAGATCTTTTATACAGACGTGGACAAATTATTAACAAAATTGACGATTTTTATGGCAATTCTGTTTACAAAATTGGCTTTTCAATTTAGACTACATTTGACAATTTTGCATATTTACATCATTACAGTAGACAGAAATATGCAAAAATGTCAACTGTAGTTTAAATTGAAGAGTCAAGCTTTGTAAAAATATATAATAAAAGTCTTCAATTTTGCTAATAATTTGTAAATTAGCAAAAATGTCAACTGCATTGAAGAGACAAATTTTGTAAAAATATAAAACAAAAATCTTCAGTTTTGTTAATAATTTGGAAATATCCAAAATGTCAACTGTAGTCCAAATTGAAGAATCTAATTTTGTAAAAATATAGAATAAAAACCTTCAGTTTTGCTAATAATTTGTAAATATGCAAAAATATGAAATGTAGTCCAAGTTGAAGAGTTAAATTTTGAAAAATACACAATACAAATCTTAAATTTGGCTAATTATTTGGAAATACACAAAAATGTCAACTGTAGCCTAAATTGAAGAATCATATTTTGTAAAAATATATAATAAAAATCTTCAATTTTGCTAATAATTTGTCCACGTCTGTATTCTGTCAGTTACTGCCGAATGTTACAATAAAAACAATTAACAACATAGGTACCTCAGTCATAATATCATACCAGATGAAATTATGAAGTAATATTACATAATTAAAATAAGACTATTTGATCTAGGGAGCATTCGTTTTCGTTGCAAGAATAATTCGTTTAACATGTTTTTAAATTAGTCATGAATATGTTGCTCTGCTGGAAAAGTTTTTCTTCCTGAGATTCATGAGCCTTCACAACAAATTAAAAACTTAGGTAGGTACTTATAGTAGTACATCCGTTATCAACACACCTTTTAAATAATATAGGGCAGTACAAAACTTTATTTCAAATGGTATCGTTTGGTGACAAAACTTCTTCAAGCTGAGAGTAACAACCTTCAGTTCTTACAAATATATTCTATTTCAGACGCTTACTTACTTACTTACAAATGGCTTTTAAGGAACCCGAATGTTCATTGCCGCCCTCACATAAGCCCGTCATCGGTCCGTATCCTGTGCAAGATTAATCCAGTCTCTATCATCATATCCCACCTCCCTCAAATCCATTTTAATATTATCTTCCCATCTACGTCTCGGCCTCCCTAAAGGTCTTTTTCCCTCCGGTCTCCCAACTAACACTCTATATGCATTTCTGGATTCGCCCATACGTGCTATATGCCCTGCCCATCTCAAACGTCTGGATTTAATGTTCCTAATTATGTCAGGTGAAGAATACAATGCGTGCAGTTCTGCGTTGTGTAACTTTCTCCATTCTCCTGTAACTTCATCCCGCTTAGCCCCAAATATTTTCCTAAGCACCTTATTCTCAAACACCCTTAACCTATGTTCCTCTCTCAGAGTGAGAGTCCAAGTTTCACAACCATATAGAACAACCGGTAATATAACTGTTTTATAAATTCTAACTTTCAGATTTTTTGACAGCAGACTGGATGATAAAAGCTTCTCAACCGAGTAATAACAGGCATTTCCCATATTTATTCTGTGTTTAATTTTCTCCCGAGTGTCATTTATATTTGTTACTGTTGCTCCCAGGTATTTGAATTTTTCCACCTCTTCAAAGGATAAATTTCCATTTCGTACAATATTCTCGTCACGAGACATAATCATATACTTTGTCTTTTCGGGATTTACTTCCAAACCTATCTCTTTACTTGCTTAAAGTAAAATTCCCGTGTTTTCCCTAATCGTTTGTGTATTTTCTCCTAACATATTCACGTCATCCGCATAGACAAGCAGCTGATGTAACCCGTTCAATTCCAAACCCTCTCTGTTTTCCTGGACTTTCCTATTGGCATACTTTAGAGTAAAGTTAAAAAGTAAAGGTGATAGTGCATCTCCTTGCTTTAGCTGACAGTGAATTGGAAACGCATCTGACAGAGACTGGCCTATACGGACTCTGCTGTACGTTTCACTGAGACACATTTTAATTAATCGAACTAGTTTCTTGGGAATACCAAATTCAATAAGAATATCATATAAAACGTCTCTCTTAACCGAGTCATATTTTTTATTCACTCTGTATATAAAATAATATGAGTATGAAGTGGAACCATGTACGGATAGAAAAACGCACGAAATCTAAAAACATAAGAGCGCAAATATGACTCTGGAGGTTTGAGCTGGGTTTGGTTGGCCACCCCTGGAGACATTCCGCCCCCAGTTCTGCGGCTGAAAGATAAGGATCTGCCCACTCTTCTGCTCTTATGTAACTATGTTTTCCTTTTCGAGATTAATGGCTTTTGTGTGATGGATTTGATGATTCGATGCATTTCGTTCAGCAAACATGCTATTTGCAACCAGAGAATGGAATCATTTGTTATGTTATTTCAGGAGGAAAAAGTCGTAGTGCAGAGTAAGACATCTCCCTTGCTTCCAAAATACAATACGGTGAGATGCCTTGTGACTGATTCCCCGACTTTACGTCATGGATCTGAAAAAACGACCCTTTTGTATGGAATTTATTCTGAACTTTAACTTTTTAGCGATGTTCAAGTTCACTCTATATATATAATTTGAACTGGTAATGGAAATTACGGGAAAACGGCTGAACAGATTTTAATGAGTGACCCCTCATTTTCATGCCTGGCATCCAAAGTTTTCCGGAAAAGTACTCGTAGTAGTTTTCAGTGAAATGTCAATTTTCCTACATAATTTTCCTATTTTCCAAAATCCATTTGTTGTCAGTTTTGAGAACTAATTTTATTGAATCACGGCCGACTTGATTCAATTTCAGAACAAAACACACACTACAATAAACAATAAGCTATTACACGAAGGATTGCCGACATATTTAGAGCTCAATTCAATTTTTTTTTTTTTTTTTATCCAATGCCACCAGGTTGTCTTTCCGACATTTCTGGTCTTCTCTCCTGGCTGTGGCTTAATTGTAACCCACTTCTGAGGTTGGGGCGCCTGGAAGGCGGAGTTACATTACCCCGATGACTCTGCAGTGTATAATTTTCTGAGTACAGCTGTGTATTGGATATTCAAATCTACGAAACTTGAGGTGGTTTGATTACATTATTACCATCAGAAATTAAATATTACTATAGTTAATATCATAATGCGACTATTTTTCATTAATTGTACATAATATTGATGCTATATGGATGACATGAAAGTGAAACGTTTTGAAGTTATGTAGGTAAATGTAGAGAATATCTTAATTTAGGTTTTCATTTCTATAATTTACTGAGTGACTGCTATATATAACTATAAAACTTAAGTAAGATAATAATATTGTTATTAAAAATCAAATATTTTTATACTCATTAACCCAGTGGGGTTGGGTCTTTTTCATATACTTAATGGCGGTATAGTGTAGATATTGATATGTATCATTGTCTTCAGTATTGGCTCGAAAGATAGCAAAAATTACAGTTCCTAAGGAAAGATAAAAAGGTATTACTTACTGATCAAATAAGAGGCGTAGAAAATTTTGTAGTCTCCAGATCATTTGAGCAAGATCTCTTAGTAGGATAAAATGATTTTACGCTCTACATTTCAAGTTCTACATGCAGCAGCTATACGAAAATGCTATTGTTCGAAAGCTTAGCAAACCTGACTTTTTTTAATTTTTGCCTACAATCCACAATGACCTGAAATAGCTACTGCTATCGTTCTGACATTGATACTTGCGTTTTCGCGTTGAAACTCAAAAACTGAAGTTGGATAGGTCCAAGAAAATGTATTTGGCCTAAAAAAATCCATTCAGAGGGAGTATGTTTCATTATTATGGAAGCAAATAACTATCAAAAAGACAATTATTATTAATTGAAAATAAATTTGAAAAATTTTTATTTGAACGTCTAACGAACTTATTTTGCAGCAGAATTTGCTGCACAAGCCACTAGTATCTATTATAAATTCTCCAGTACAACTTAAAATAATAACTACATATACATACACATATCACATTTTATAATAGTGTATGCAAAACTTACCCTCTCCAGGCCGGAGTTGTCAGCATTCCACGCAATAACAGGAATCCCCAAGTAACCGGCGAGTTGAAGGAAGTACTGCGCCGACGCGGTGCTCCTACCATATTTCTCGTAGTTCATCAGGTACAAGATGGCCGAAACATTTACGGAGAGGAACTCCTGGCACAACGAGTTTAAGATTGCTGAAAAAAAAAAAAAAATATTTGTTCACAATATTGAAAAAAAATCGCATGTAATTTAGAATTGCAGTGATACGTTTCCATTACAATTGCTATTTTTAAGAGATTTAAAACATGGACATTTATTCTTGTACCGTTAAAAAGTCACTTATGAACATTACCATCACGCTTTAACAATTATACATCTACTACGTGTAGATGACTCATTTATTCAATTTGACGTTTATTTTCACTACTTTTAGGCTTACATGTTAATTTAAACTTTTTAAATATCTGTGACATTGTATAAGATATATATTTTGATGTACCGAAGTACATATGATATTTCCATGCAGATATTCTGCGTCATCATATGATGAAAGAGTGATGGAACGGAGAAAAATTCTCTCCGGCACCGGGATTTGAACCCGGGTTTTCAGCTCTACGTGCTGATGCTTTATCCACTAAGCCACGCCGGAATTTTTCTCCGTTCCATCACTCTTTCATCATATGATGACGCAGAATATCTGCATGGAAATATCATATGTACTTCGGTACATCAAAATATATATGATATGCGTAATAAAATCACTTTGTGATTTAAGACGGCGCCCATACCGTCGGATCCCGGCCAACCAGTCACTCATTCGAGTGCACCTCAACACATGTAAGGACTTCGGTCCTGCGTTCATAGACATCTATGACGTAGTGGAGAGGGCGGCCACTAGAGGGAGCCCAAGAGATGGAGCTTAATCTGAGACGATTCTAACCGGCGTCGGGGTTGTATCCGGGGTGGCTTAGTGGATAAAGCATCAGCACGTAGAGCTGAAAACCCGGGTTCAAATCCCGGCGCCGGAGAGAATTTTTCTCCGTTCCATCACTCTTTCATCATTGTATAAGATATTAATTATACAACGAGATGTCATTTTATTTTTACTAACATTTTTAATATTAACCTGGGTATACTTTTGGATCAGTGGTTCAGAACCAGAAACACCTTTTGCTACACCCTTTCCACGATTAAAGTTCGATGATACTGGCGTAAAATACAAACAAATCACTTTACTAGGTATAGGAGGGAAGAAAAGTAGTTCATCCGTTTACGTAAACTAGGAGATATCGTAATTTTGAGTTTGATAATTTTCATTAGCTTTTTGTTTAATCAAAATACAGTACAGTATTAACAATAATAAGTGTTTAAACTCACGAACTGAGTTAGTCCCTACGTTTGTAAAATAAACAATTAAAATTTAATAACACTTTTTATCTCCTTTTTTTGGAAACAAACGGGCATATTTTAAAAATGAAATCTATTAACAAAATTCTGTTACAGAGAAACGTTTCCTAGTAGTCTAAAGAATGTGTGTTCTAAATTTCATGCATGTATCTTTAATAGTTCAGAAATTATATCCATTTTTATCTGGCAATGTAGCAAAAAAATGAAGTTACCGGAAACAACGATAAAGGGGTCGTGTGATTTAAAAGTCCATAGCGCAGGAAATTTAAAAATTACGTTTCAACATCTGATACGGGCACAAATACTCATAAAATGTTATGCAATGCATTCCACACATATCAAAGAGTATTTTAAAGGATTTTTTTTTAATTTACTCATTTTTCACCAATAAATATCGTCCTCTCCAGAATGTACAGTGTGATTCAAGAGGATTTACCGTGCTTTACGGAGCTTATTTCTGAAGACATTCTGAGGAAGAAATGTCATACAAACATTTGTCCTAATCTCAATATTTTCAGAATTACACTAAATTGAAATTTTTAGTTTTAAGGATAAAAGAATATTACAAATAAAGAATGAACTATTCAGGAGTATCATTTCTTTAATTAGCTAGTATTCTGAAGCTAAAAATGTGTTGTGAATTCCATAGTTGCTTCCTACAGATTTTTTATTTATTTATTTTTTTTCGATTTTTAACTACAAAATTACATTTCCTTACGCATTTATCACAACAACTGTTACGAATCACGGGACTCTTCTAAATTCTTTAAGGCTGTACATTAGTATGCATAATTAAACTGTAAAAAATCAATTTCCTAAAGTCGTATGATTTGTAACAAATTTTGTGATAAGTGTGTAAGAATGATGTCAATTTTAGTTAAAAATTGAAAAACAAAATCTGTACAAAGGAAATGACAACACATTTTTAGCTTCAGAAAACCAGCTAGTTACAGAAATGAAATTGTGAATAGTTCATTCTTTATTTGTAATATTATTTTCCCTTAGAACTAAAGAAAAAAGTTATTTTACAAACAATTTTAAATTAGTGTAACTTTCAAAATATTGAGATTAGGACAAATGTTTGTATGACATTTTTTGCCCCGAATGTCTTCGGAAATAAGCTCCGTAAATGACGGTAAATCCTCGTGAATTATCCTGTATAACATTAATATTTCAAGAGGAATAACAATATATACTCAATAAAATAACTTACCGCCAAAAAAGTTCACTTTCCTCGAAAAATACAGTAATGATATATGTTTCAGCAGTTCAGCTTCTAACTGCAAACTAACACATTCCCGCGAAAGAGAGTGACTCATTAGTGCGTTGTAACTTGGAAGACTTTCGCTAGAATACAACACGTTTCAGGTCGTATATCACACTAGTTCATATTTGTACCCCTATTTCATATTTGTAATACTTCCTGAATACTTAAGATGTTCCTTCATTGAAGGGAAAAATACACTTTCCCAATGACGCTGATCTAATTTACAAAGCCCTACATCAATAGGCTTATATTACAGTCCTGGTCAAACGAAATTTGGCACACTTGCAATGCATACCTCCCGATTTATTCCGCAGATTTAATAATTTCGAAAAACTGTTACCAATTAACAGTAATTCATTCGAAAAATTTCAGATGAAAAATTTACAGTCATCATGAAACACCCTAATATTTGTCATCTATGAATTCTTCAATGATTTTTACTATAGAATGTTCGTAATACCTGCAAAAACAACATAAACTTCAATAATTTACTCATCTCTTTAAAACTCATTTTCATCTTCAATTGTTATACAAACAATATTTTACATTTCATAACTTATATTACTTTTTAAAAATACAAATTTCTACGGCTAAGTTTCGAGTTTATACAGTGCAAATGTCATGAACACATAAGCATGCGAAGTTCTATTAAAATGCCTTAGCAATTTTACTTACGAGGATCATTTCATAAACAATGCACAGGTTCATAGAACTGTGAAGTGTAACGTGTAAGAAGTTATTTTTAAATTTGTGATACACATTTTTCATGTTTAGTTTAAGGTTCCAAAACTATTGCCACCATATTATCTTCTAACTAGACCAGCTTATTCAGATCTCAAAAGTTGTGTTAACTAGATAGAATGAGCAATTTCATAGTAGTAGTAGTAGTAGTAGTAGTAGTAGTAGTAGTAGTAGTAGTAGTAGTAGTAGTAGGTTTATTTTGCCTGGCAGAGTTGAGGCCATGAGGCCTTCTCTTCCACTCAGCCAGGTTTCAATAACATACATGAAATACAAAATTAGATTACAAAACAACACAAAAGAAAATATCTTATAAATTACATAAAATATAGTATAAAATTACAATAGTCAAGATCAGTTACATAATATAAAATTACAAATAGTCGAGATCGGTTACATAATATATAAAATAAAGTAGAAAATTACACATACAGTAATCAAAATCAGTTACATAAGGGAAATAAATACACACACACACTCACTCACACACACACACACACACACACACACACACACACAAAAACACACAATTTATAAGACCTAAAATGCTCGAGATAAATTCTACGATTAATTCACTTGAGATATATTATACAGTTAATATACTAATATGGGAATACATGTGGGTTACAAGACATAAAATGTTGATTAGCAAAGTCGTACTAAATCGCATACAAATACAAATGATTAAGTAATATATCAAAATAATAAAAAAAAGGAAAGAAAAAAAGGAGAGGAGAAAAAAATAACTTGGTCATTTAAGACTATTTAAAGACTTCCGCAAGAGTCTACTTCTGTTCATTAAAAACATTTCTAAGTAGAGTATACTTAAAAGATTTTAGACTCCGACTGCTCCTGATTTCCTGTGACAAGGAATTCCAGGAACGAGCTGTGTGTATTGTGAAGGAAGCAGAGTAGAGAGATGTTTGATGGAATGGAATTGATAGAACAAGGTTATGCTGTGAACGTGTATCACGGTTGTGGTAGGATGCTAGAAGTGTGAAGAGAGGAACTAAGTAAATAGGTGTGGAATTATTTAAAATCTGATAAAGCAAACAGAGTGAATGAACTGAACGTCTCTCCCGTAAACTAAGCCAAGATAATTGAAAGAAATACTCGGAGACATGATCATAGCGACGGCTCTTAAAAATGAAACGAACACAATAGGGCGTATGCTATAGATATTTCACCGAAAAGGCGTTCTTAAGATGACCAATTCCTGATATTTAAAACTGGAAAATGAATAAAAGACTGGTCCCTTTAAGGGCCGAAGACAGAAACATGACGCTTAACCGGAAGAAAATTCCAAAGGAAACCAAAGAATAGAGGAATGGTAGGCAGGAGGACTAAAAGTTTGCTGAAAGCGAGGACTTGCAAAAACATTCTGAAGAAACCTGTGGTCAGTACGCCGGAAATCTCTATTCATTCAGTCTTTACATTATTGTGCAAGGCAGATGTCCACTCATTGCCTCATCTCGCCACTCTTTCTAATAAAAAAGGACCATATACAGATTATAATAGGCTTGGATACTGCACCGGCCCAGAACTTCTTTAGAAATGGAACAAAAGAAATATACAATCTAAAAAGAAAGACAGTTTGGTTACATGACCATGAATAAATGAAATGTTATATGTAGGGCCCGGATTTCCATGCAAATGCATGTTTTTATATACAGGGTGATCCGTTTGGGTATGGATAAAATAAAAACACCATAAAACATTCACTATTGACCTTAATTTGTTGAAACTTTGTACATACAACACTGAAAGGTGGGAGATTTTAAACAACTTTAATTCTTCAACACTGGCACACTGTTTGCCATTTAAATATACTTCTCCTAATCGCAGCCATATTCATTTGACTGTTTTTATCTGATTGTTTAATTCAATACTATGTTTGACGCCATGATTTATAACATTTTTTAAAATGAGCAAGCAAGGTTAAATCTTACATGTGTTTTATATGTGTTTTGTCATTGTATCTTTTCACCTGTGTTCAGTTGTATTTGTCAGCAAATCACATCACCTGAAGATGACTTAGTTGAAAAGTCGAAAATATTCGTGATGCATAATATAATATCACAGTCTAATATATATACAGTCACGAAGCTTAATACTTACTAAATATGCAAACATAGATAGTTGCTCACCACCAGGATCGCTACTATCGTGTTCTTTTGAAAAAATTAACATCTTCCTTCCACTATTGAAATATGAAATATATAAGGTTTATATATTATTTTCATAAAATATATATTATATTCTATAAACACACCTTCCTGGATCTTTCGGAAGAATGATAACTCTGACCTCTTTTTCTTACAATGTATAGTAGGCTACTACAAACGTCTCCTTGTCCCATATTATTATTGAAATGATTGCATTTGAGCTATTTACAGTTATTACAACCGATAACGAACATTTCACAGTTTACACAACTTTTCACAACAATGCGGAAATACGGCACAGTCAATCCTTTTCGATCCAAACCGTAATGTACCATATGTTCGAGTTTTCTATTTCAATGCATGGAACTCAGTGAAATATAAACTTTATTGCGTATCATTGCTAAGTTTTATTTAGTGTAATGCATCCATAAGTTCCGTTTACTTCTTGTTGCATAATATGTTGCAGAAATAATTACAAACCTGTGTTATTTTAATGTGAAGAGAATTTTACATGTTAAATCTGCTCCCATCAACATTTTAAGTTTAGAATTGAAGCTATTTTGAGGTTTAATAGAAAATAATTTATATTGTGATTTTAATTTAGCACACCTACCTTCCTTAATTGTAGACAGAAAATTTACCATACGACTCCTATGAAATTAGTGTACGTACGATTGTGTTACTTCGTCTCTTAGGCGATAGATAAATACAATAATTCAGTAGGTACTCAATTGTAGTATTAAAATACAGACAAATTAAATGTGCAGGGTATGATACACGATATTATGCTAAATTATAATATAGGCCTATAATTGCGAATATAGGAATATAAGTTAAATATAGTAAATATAACCTATAATTTCCGTACGACATAACATACATAGGTATGTAATGGCAGGGCATTGGAGACCACTAAATTTAGACAGAAAGGGGCAACTGGTACAGTAAACATAACCTATAATTTCAACATATCGTGCGGTGCAACTGAAAATTATTGAATCGTGCTTAAATGAATGTACAAGAATTTCACAATATTCAATCGAAATAAAGGCAGGTTTTACACATACGAACAACGTAATTTTCACACCATAAATAATATTACACATTAACTCGCAAGTGAATTATGTCTGAAGTGTCTCATAATCATTGTTTTAAATTTTATTAATGCAATGACACTACATTTTAGAGAAATATATGTTACTGTTTATGCATTCCAACTAATTTATATGGTTGAAACGCCGCCCTTCGTGATCGGGTTAAGCGAGTCACATGGTCTGTCTTACGGCCTCTATTAGTCACGATGGCAATGGCACAGTCTATTGTTCCTAGTACTCACAGCACTCCAAGCGGCTAGCAACTATCGCGAGAAATGCAAAAAATCATCCCAAGCTTCGTGACTGTATATATTAGACTGTGACAATATACTGTAATTGATTTAACAGAATTCATTTCTGCTTCCATAAGTGATAGACTGAAAATTAAATAAACTATTTGATATTATACCATAATACCATCAATAAGTTATGTTGTTCCAGCCAGAAACCTCTTTTATAGCAGACCTGACAGTACCTCCATGCTGAAGCGGCAGTTTGTTGACATTGAAGTCCGGTCGCTTAGCCATGTGCTAAGACACAAGTTCCGAGCTTTGGCTATCAATATGGACAAAAATCACGATCTTGCTCGCAATAGTTACCGAATAAGAGATTGTTAAACATTTGGGGAGGAAAAAAACATTAAAAAAAACTATGAACTTTGCACCAATATGATATTACAGTTTTTTGTTACACACAACATGAGCTATTCGCTCTGGAAATCTGCAAGGTTATTTCACTTCCACCCTGTATAATCCACGAAACCTTCAGCTTTAATTGCATTTCTTAAAAATGACCTGTATAGAGTTAGTCTTGAGGGAAAGCGATAAAGGGGCTTAATTAAATGATAATATTGTGCTTAATGCCACTCATACACAGAAATGTTGGTAATAACAAACTTGCGCCCAGGCTGCTGTGGTTTGCATTTAACAACAGAGGGAAGTTCAACTACCACAACAAACAACTCCCAGAGTGGAGAAACTGGGGCACAATGCCTGATAGCGAGTGGCCTATCAACGTTATTTGCGTGAGTGAATGTGCTCCGGGATGATCGCTACGTCCTCTTCAAAACTAATCGATTTTTTTTTCAATTAAATTTTTCCTGTAAATAAACCTCAGGAAATAAATTTGATTTTCGTTTACATAGTTGGATTTTTTTACTCGGTTATTTAACGGCGTTGTATCAACTACGAGGTTATTTAACGTCGATGGAATTGGTGATGGCGAGATGGTATTTGACGAGATGAGGCCAAGGATTCGCCATAGATTACCTGGCATTTGTCTTACGGTTGTGGAAAACATCGGAAAAAACCCCAACCCGGTTATCAGCAAAGCTCGGAACTTGGGGACTTGTGTCTTTGCATGCGGCTAAGCTACCGGACTTCAATGTCAACAAACTCCCGCTTCCAGCACAGAGATACTCTCAGGTCTGCTATAAAAGTGGTTTCTGATTGGAACAACATATTGATAGTATTAAGGTAGGTTGAAGCACGTAATTTTATAGCATATGCATAATGAAAATAAAAATAAGAAATATATAAAATTTACTGTTCTGCTCTGTACATTTTATTACAGTGTATGACTACGTACATTCGAACATTTTCGAACCCGTAACTTCTTCGCCTGTTAGTTAAACATGATTTGAAACGAGAAAAACTTATTTCCACTTCACATGAAGTGACAGGAGAAAACTTACTATACTGAATGTTTTCACTGTCACTGTTTTCTGTTCGATATCCAGCAGTTGCTAGCTGATCTCGTATCTGAGAAAGATAAGTATATCGTAAATTTTTCTCGGAAATAGTTTCAGTTTGTGTGTCACTACTAGGGCAGGTCCCTCTACTTGATCCATGGCTGTGGACAAATTTTCCCCCGATTTAAGGGACTGCAATGTCTTTCACCGTTTCCAGCCTCTACAAAATATAAACTCTCGATTCGAAGAAAGTAATGTACAGACGTGGACAAATTATTAACAAAATTGACGATTTTTATGATATTTTGTTTACAAAATTTGACTTTTCAATTTAGACTACAGTTGACAATTTTGGATATTTCCATCATTACAGTAGAGAGAAATATGCAAAAATGTCAACTGTAGTTCAAATTGAGGAGTCAAGTTTTGTAAAAATATATAATAAAAATCTTAGATTTTGCTAATAATTTGTAAATTAGCAAAAATGTAAACTGCATTGAAGAGTCAAATTTTGTAAAAATATAAAACAAAAATCTTCAGTTTTGCTAATAATTTGGAAATATCCAAAATGTCAGCTGTAGTCCAAGTTGGAGAATCGAATTTTGTAAAAATATACAATAAAAATCTTCAGTTTTGCTAATAATTTGTAAATATGCGAAAATATCAAATATAGTCCAAATTGAGGAGTTAAATTTTGAAAAATATGCAACACAAATCTTCAATTTTGCTAACAATTTGGAAATACACAAAAATGTCAACTGTAGTCTAAATTGAAGAATCATGTTTTGTAAAAATATATAATAAAAATGTTCAATTTTGCTAATAATTTGTCCACGTCTGTATCTCCTCCGAATTCCTCCACGAAATTCTTTACTTAAAATTTAGAAAATTGACTGTATTTTCGAACTTCTATAATACCCATTCGAATCCCTCAAAACAGACCATTTACCTGTAATTCTCTGAACGACATTGGTTTCGACATGAAAGGGCTTCCTCATCCGTCTTCTTATCATTTGATGTGACCACTTTCTTAGTACACACGACTGTCCCTGAGCACTTGCAGCACGAGCTTTGTGTTCGTTGCACCTGTAACCTTACTCACGCACATGACACACAAGTCCCCAAGTTCCGAGCTTTAGTTATCAGCCTAAGTGGGAATCGAACCGGCACCCAAGCGCCACTCCGGATCAGCAGGCCTTAGCCGACTGAGCTACGCTTGTGACTCAGTTGGACTTCAGAAGCGCAATGTTTATTGGCTATAAGATGAATTATAATGCATATAGGCTATTGTTTTACTTTGAAGAAATATATAAATAATTGATTAAATGGCGATTTTACTCGTGTTAATTGTGTAAGCATGTGCGGCTTACAGCTGTTTCGGTGCTTCTTCACACCATCCTCAGAGCCTACTAGATCTCGGCGTCATCTCGAACTTCGCTGCCTGTTGTGTGAGTGCGTTCGATTGTTGAAAAGTGTTGAAATGTGGTGTCAAATAGTGTGTGTTCTGATGACGCCGAGATCTAGTAGGCTCTGAGGATGGTGTGAAGAAGCACCGAAACAGCTGTAAGCCGCACATGCTTACACAATTAACACGAGTAAAATCGCCATTTAATCAATTATTTATATTCAAGTGTTAAAAGTAGTGCACGAAAGATTCAACATGGATAAATATACGTATATTATTACTATAGCCCGGGTGTTAGGCATTTATATTGGTTAAAATAGGCAGGCATATAGGTACTAAAATAGTGAAAACAGGCAGTGAACTAGGCATTTATTATTCATGGAAACAGACAAAAAAATAGACGAATACTTAATAGACTATCCCATAAGGTACTCACTTTCCTTGGTCATATGTCGCAACAAGATGCTTTTTTAAGCTGTCAACAGAAGGACTGTCTCTACCATCTTTCAGAGATCGGGAAAACCGACTGTGAATTGTCTCAAAAAGAGGGATGTGAGAGGGGATTAGAGACTTCGAAGTACGCATGACTTGTGCGTGCAAGTGACAACAGTAACGGGACCTGGAGACTTGTTTTTAATACTTCCCTCATCCCCTTTCCTTCGCTGGTGAACCCGGAAGTGCCACCTGAGCACTGAGGGTTGTACTGTTAAGTGACATAAAAGAGGGAATCGGTAGGGGAGAAAAGTTTACGACTTCTTGGAAACATATGTATTGCTGGAGAGCAAGATTCTCAGCAAATATTTGTGTGAGGTGAATATAATTTTTTTGTTTTTTTTTATATATAATTTATGTTCGGCTTATTTTAAATACATTAAAAATATAGAAAATATACAAAACGACGTAAAACGGCTAAAAAAAGGCATTTGACCTTAAAATAGGCAAAATAAAAATTGGGCCTGTCGTCCCCAAATGTGTGAAAACGTGTTTATTTGTAATAGGTCTTTCATACATACACTCAGTTTAAAAAAAGACATTTGGCTAACATACGGGCTCTAATTATTACAATATTATAAAAATCGTACTTTTAAAAATAAACAACTTTTACCGAAACTTTTTTTCTAACTTCTATTATTTATTCACAAAGTATCAAAAATGATATCTTCTGAGAAATACTGTAAAAAGAAAAAAGACAGGTCACTGGCAGTAACCATAAAATCAATATCTTACGTATTCTGTCATTTATTAATCGACCAAATAAATAGGCTACCTATAAAATTGAAGGGAATTGACATCCTTGTTTAACTCCTGCAATAGTTTCTACTTGTAATTTTTCTGAGTTTATCTTTATTTATACATATCTGCGTATTTTTACATAAAGTTCAACAGTATTTGTAATTTCATTGGGTTAACTCTTAGCTTTTTTTTAAATTTTCCAGGGTTCTGCATAAATTACCTCAATTCCTTATCAACAAAGAACGTTTGAAAATGAAAATTATAAACTTTTCTTAGTGGTATATGCATAGGTCTATGGGTGATTTAACAGTCTCAGCGTGATTCCATCATCGGCTCATGGGTTGAGACAAGATTTCATTATCAGAAAGATTACTTCATGACGATGTCAGTATAATTATCTCACTTACTTACTGGGTTTTAAGGAACCCGGAGGTTCATTGCCGCCCTCACATAAGCCCGCCATTGGTCCCTATCCTGAGCTAGACTAATCCATTCTCCATCATCATATCCTACCTCCCTCAAATCTATTTTAATATTATCTTCCCATCTACGTCTCGGCCTCCTCAAAGATCATTTTTCCCCTTCGACCTCCCAACTAACACTCTATATGCATTTCTGGATTCGCCCATACGTGCTACATGCCCTGCCCATCTCAAACGTCTGGATTTAATGTTTCTAATTATGTCAGGTGGAGAACACAATGCGTGCAGTTCTGCGTTGTGTAACTTTCTCCATTCTCCTGTAACTTCATCCAAATATTTTCCTAAGCACTTTATTCTCAAACACCTTTAATCTCTGATCCTCTCTCAAAGTGAGAGTCCAAGTTTCACAACCATAAAGAACAACCGGTAATATAACTGTTTTATAAATTCTAACTTTCAGATCTTTCGACAGCAGACTGGATGATAAAAGTTTCTCAACCGAATAATAACAGGCATTTCCCATATTTATTCTGTGTTTAATTTCCTCCCGAGTAACGTTTATATTTGTTACTGTTGCTCCCAGATATTTGAACTACTCCATCTCTTCAAAAGATAAATTTCCAATTTTTATATTTCCGTTTCGTACAATAATCTCGTCACGAGACATAATCATATACTTATCTCACTTTAAAGGAAAATGTGGATTGAATAATTTCAGGGAGCTTTACCTGAAAGCCAGATCTGCAAAATGTGGACTGTCGTGTTTTTACCCTAAACTCCTAAAAATATTATAACTGATACTATTTTTCAAAACTCTTCACAGAGGACGAAATGATGATGCAAAGGCAATTATGAGTATGGCTTTGAAACAAATCTCACAGAAAGTGCCGGAGAATGAACTCCAGTCAGTTCTGATGTAGTACAACAGGTTGAACTGCTAAATCCGAATATACTTCTATTGGGCTATGAGAGTCCGTCAGTATGACTATGAAAACTTCCGCTATTACATTCCCATTACATAGCTCAGCTACGTTTTTAGCACTTTTAAAACGGAGAATGAACTGACAACGTTAAGTGCACATTATGAGTGTCCATTACACAGACGGTAAACTTTTATTTTGACGGATATGCTGATATCAACTGTAAAAACGTGAATTTAATCTGATTACACACTTCAAAGAGAAAGGATTGTAGATGACTGTAATTAAAAGTACACTTCATAGATAAATTAAAATCCTATCACATCTGCATCATCTCATTTTGAAGCAACATCCAATAAGGGATGATTATCAATGTAACGTTCGACTAAATGTTGAGCTAAGAGAGATACAAAGTTTTAAAACATCTATCTTCGTATCCTAAAATATAAAATTTGTTTAGTACCTGAGAGAGAAGATAAGCTTTTCAATAGCTAAAGAAGTGGCGAAAAACTACTGTAAAGTTGTAGAGAATCCCGATCCGCATGCTTGAATAATTACGAGCAGATGAGTAATGTGTACCGATACCATTCTCCACTGTAAAATTATTATCGAAAGGAAATTTTCGAATTCTTTCATTTGCATGCACTTTCAACAATTCAGCGCTCGCGTGAGCTACTATAGTAGTCCATTCTTCTTGACGTCTTCTCGAATCAAGCGGCGATATACTTTTCTTTTGATAACTCTCCTGCACACTTGTAACCAGAGGTCTCCAAAAAACGTATAGTCATTCGTGCTCTCGATGCTGCCCGCCGAACACAGTGTGCTGTAAGGCTAGAAAACGGGGAGAGACTCGTACCTCAACAGATGGGAGCGATCAGTGGGGGATCGCGGCAACGGTCTGATTATGTTTACAAATAATAACATCAAAATAATAAGAAATATCATACGTTGGTATATTATTTTGACATACTATTAAGCTGGAGCCCCGTCTGTTGCTATTGACACAAGCCATTGCAAATTCAACTTCTTCTATTCTATAGCGCCTTTAGTGCCTGGAAGATATCTTCTCCAGTTGTATTTTGTAATTACATGTAGATGACATTCAGACACAGTAAAATGTTCATTAACTCCTCGGATGAAAATGGCTAGGTGAGCTTTGTCATTTCTATATTCTGTGCTTCCGTGCAATGCGAGTAAGCTACAAAGTGGTTAATTGTGGTTTCGACTTCAGATTCAATTACATTTACAATCTTGAAATTCCTTCTCTGAACTGTAATTGGAAACGATTTAATTTTCTTAAACTTGACTTTGTTCTGAACACAGTATTTTAGTAACGTCCTGTATGCACGATTTTACAAATGATGCTTCTGTAAAAGGCTTAATTGATTTTACAATATTCCAAGCTAACACGTACCTAGCAAAAAGCTTGTTTTAGTTTGAGACTGAGAACACGTGTGTGATTTGTGTTTGTATTTTCTTGTTTTATATTTATCAAAATATTTGTAGGCTTACGCATTTCACCTAAAATTAAACGAAAAACTATATATTTGCCATACAGATCTGAGTGTAAACGTATTGTAATATACTGATTATTATGTATAACCAATAGTCATATAGATAGTCCCAGAATAAATTATTTTCACACATCCAATATGCCTGTAATTGTATGATATTCTTTGTAAAGAGTCGAATATTATCGTCGCATGTTGAATTTTAACACACCATTAAGAATTTTCGAACAAATTAAGCATTTCACATTCTTCCCACTAACTCAAAAAAAATCTCTTCTTATTCATCCTTGAATGTACTACGTCCATGATTAGAAGACATTGTGAAAAGGTGGAACACTCCGACCAACACAATGATAATGGCAGTCCACCACTGCTCTTCGTTTGCGCATAAACATTGAGTACAGAACAGGTGGGATGGGTGAGGCGGAGCGCGCTCATTACGTACTGGCTTCGGTTCCATTCAGGGGCTTACTCGCGAGTACGCTTTTGGAGACGTCTGCTTGTAACAATGCATCAGCATCAGTGCTGTTATGTAGTTCATGACTTGACCAGATATTCAGAATGCGCTGGAACAATCTCTATTACATTATTTTAAAATACACACGAATCCCTATAATTTGCGTGAAACTTTTACGTTGTTTGTGATTGTTATTTTGAGCCTAGTTGTGATTCTAAGGACGTGTGAGATTTGAAATTAAAGTTTAATATTTATTTTAGTTTCTATCTTTCATTCAGACGTTAATTCGATATGCCTTAATTTTCTGGGGAAATGGTACCAACATTGGGAGTGTCTTCATTTTGCAAAAGAAAGCCATCAGAATTCTATATCATCAAACTATCTTGAACACTGTCGACCACTTTTCATACAATCACAGACATTAACAGTCATTGTTAATTAATTTTTAGTTTTATTAGTTATTAATGAAAGAACATAATGAAACATCTGTTAGATATCGTCAGCTTGGTAGCAAGTGTTGCAACTTTAATCAATTCAGAAACTCATAACAAATGCTCAAATGACAAATGACTGTAGTAAACAAGTCTCCTTGGCAACACATACTGTCCGTTACTCAGGAGAAGACGAGCGGAAAGAATGTGACCTTGGCTATCGCTGCTGATTATTATAAACATCGCTCAGATAAGCATCCCAGTAGCCAGGTTATTACTCGTGCAGGAAACATGAGTAACAATGCGTATGGAAATTAAAGCTAAGTTGAACAGAAGAAGTTAGTTAGTAGGGTTTAAAAAGGGCGCGTCAGCTACTATGGCTATTTGCGCCCTTATCTAAAATCATTCACTAAACACAAATAAAATATAATAATCAGAATACTTAAAAGAACTAAAAAGCGTTGCCACGGTTAAAACGAGGCAAACAAAGGTGATGCATAAAAACCGTAAAAGTGAGAAGTTCTCAGACCCTAATTAGTATTTAAAAAGAAACAATAAAACAATTAATGCCACCAGAAATAAATTTTCTGGCACATTTATAAAGTACACGGATGTAAAAGGTCCGAATGTCAAGTTTGTTAAAATCATATACCGTATTGGCCCGAATATAAGCCGCACTTTTTATTCAAATTTCAAACTCGAAAAGTTGGGGTGCGGCTTATTTGCGCGGCCGATAAATTTAAACTTGAAATGTGGCGCATGTTGCTACCGGTAATTTTATCAGTGGTCTCCATATTTCCCAAATCCACTTGTATACACTCTTATTTAAACCTCTTTGCCTCATACTACATGTGACTAGCCTCGCAAACACCAAGACATTCCAGTATCTCTATAGTATTTTCCCACTTAAACCTTGGTCTACCTCTTCCTATCCTTCCTTCCACTTGCATCTTCATTACCTGTTTAACTTTCTTTTCCTCTGTCTTTCTATACACATGTCCGAACCACTTTAGTTGCTTTTCTTTTATATTCTTTATTATGGATATCTTTAGTTTTACCTCTCCTCTTACTTTTTCGTTTCTTATTTGATTCCTTCTAGTTTTTTTTGTCATTGTAATTTACCATATAACACTCTTTTCATTGAATGTAGGTGGTATTTATGTTACAAATAAATATAACTAAAATAGCATGCAATATATTTAAATATCTAAAGCATTAATGAAATGTAAGTAGCAACCACGGAGCTAAAATGCATTAAGTCAATTTTTCTAAATAATTTTTTTAATGTGCATGAGGCAATGAATTTGTATTTCTATTGTGCCATACATAGGGAATTATTCTACAGCTTAATGTAAACATTCAATAAACTTGCTTGGTTTTCTTCACCATATAATGTTTCTTCCTTCTCCTGAAAAGTTGCAAAACTGACAATGCCTTTCAGCTCCGACTGATTCAATTAATGACAATGAAAACATTCAAGACAAGATTGTCTCCATATTTCCCAAATCCACTTGTATACACTCTTATTTAAACCTCTTTGCCTCATACTACATGTGACTAGCCTCGCAAACACCAAGACATTCCAGGGTCATTCTCCAATGCAATACCACTCTTGCAAGCAGTGGTCATAATATCAGAATCCTCACTATTTTGCATTTATTTGTGCAATTAATTATATTTAGAAACCCAGAACAGTAAGATTAAAAGTAATAATAAAACAAGGAAAGTAGAAACACAATTTTCAATACCACCAATCACACACACACTGGCACCATGTTTACTTCTATTGATATGAAACACAGCACAAGCAGTCAACGTCATTACAAACATGGCTGCAAAAGATTAAATTCTTTTCACGAAAATTCATCCATTGCACATATTTGTTGTCCAAATTGGTATTAATTCAACCAAACTCACTTCCAAATTAAATAGGTACTAAAAAATGTAACCTCCGGATGTAAAGAGTCCGGAGGATAAGTAACACGGGTCATTAAAAAGCTACATCACACTGCCAAGTCCTGTGTTCGATAGAAATCTCAGAACAACACTTGTACAATTAAAATCATTTCCAAGAGCGTCACGTAGATTCGGCCGAATTCCATACTGCCGACGGACTCAGTCGTATTTTCTACACTGTAATAAAAAATGTTCCACCGTAAGTGGAACATGGCATAGGCTATATCACACTCCGGCTGAGGCTCGCCACGTAGGAGATGGCCATGCGTCAGATGACAGTGGCCAATCCTCAACCGGGTGAGTAAGACTTCTTCGTGTCGTGACGCTCTTGCGGACGAATCCCAAACGCGAACAGTATTCTTTATTCTTAGGCCCAATTGTATAAAACTCCCTGACTAAAGATCAACTTTGATCGAAGATCGAAAAGTAAACAGAGTTCAGACACTTCTTCTATTGTATAAAACTTTTCTGCGATCAAATTACCTTGGTTCAAATGCAATCTAAGTTCACGTGAAAAGGATTTGGCAACATCGCATAAACAGGTGAAATACGTGATGCGCGGACCATGTTATACAGGTTTGTTCAGTGTTGCCAATCTAGCGATTTTAACTCTTTTTCAACAACAATTTCTTTTAACTTTTATATTGCTTAAATAGGGATTTAGTGACCTTTTTAGCACCCCATAGTGACAAAATTTAATCTTTCTTTGTTGATAATGAGAAATCTAGCGACTTTCCGTATTACACTCTGTTGGAGACACTGTTTTTTTTTGCAATGTAAATAATGGCGGACAATAAGAAGAAGGTTGACTGTTCTCCAAGTTGTTATCATGTTATGGTGTTTGATACTGCTAAACATAATAAAACTTTATAAAACGACAATTTTCGTTTAATACTGTTAATTGAACATTTATGAATGTACCTATCATATCCATTAATAATTAATGATTGTTATAAACATAATATAATTATAGGTTATGTTATTTGATACTGCTGAACACGATAGAGCTTTATAAAATATAAGAATGTTTGTGTATTAAAGCAAGAAATTGAAAGAAATATATATAAATGTACCTAACATATCTATTAATATTAATAATAATGGATATTTTATTTGCACAATCTGTCACTCGTATATTTCAAACAGAAAAGAAATAACTGAACTTGGATCATCTAACTTAATCGGAGAAATTTCTTCAGTCAAAGTTGACTTTAGTTTGAGACAAATTAATCTCAGATTAGACTTTATACAACACAAAATTCCAAGTTCAGCTGAAACAAGGATCAATTTAACCTCTGATCTAAGATTAAATGGTTTATACAATCGGGCCTTAGTAATTTATTTCCCTCTTGTGCAGACCATTGTCCTTCCCATTGCCACCATAGAACAGAAGGATACCTAATGTTTCCGCTTACTGCAGTACATATATTGCTCGTGTTGTACGTTATCTGTTCACATCCCTTCCTCCTCAGTCCGCTTTCGTCTTCTCCTGAGTCACCGACAGTAGCCGTCTAGGATACAATGGGTGCATCAACAGACTTGTATCAATTACATCATTCGATTATCTCACAAAATGAATAATATTATTATCGGTTACAGATTTAAGTTGTTGGATTGTACTTCGAAACGCGTTGAATGTAAACTGTCATTGTTACGAGTTTCTGAATTGATTAAAGTTGGAACACTTGCTTAGTCATAAATATATATATATATATATATACATACTAGGTTCAAAAAGTTCCCGGAATTTGCTAGCATCATAGAAACAACGTACCTTAAACACTATTCTACAGCATTTCCTTCAAAATAGTTGCCTTCCGCAACAACACACTTTTGCCAACGCGTGTAGAGTTCCTGGAAGCAGGCCTGGAAGCCATTTTGTGAAACCCGTCTTAGTGCTCTCGTCGCGTTTGCGATAACCTCTTCAGCATTGAATCTCCGTCCTTTCAGATGACTTTTCAGACGGGGAAACAGAAAGTAATCAGGTGGTGAGAGATCAGGAGAGTATGGTGGGTGATCCAAAGCAGTTATGTTGTGCCTGGCAAGAAAATTCTTTACAATAATTGCGCGATGAGCAGGTGCATTGTCATGCATAAGGAACCAGTTGTTTTCTACCCACTTTTCTGGACGTTTCCTTCTCACTGCGTCCCAGAGGCGACGGAGGGTTTCTACGTACAATTCTTTCGTTACAGTACGACCTTCTGGAATGAACTCATGGTGCATGAGACCCTGAGAGTCGAAGAAAACTTCCAACATAACTTTGCTTTAAGTGAGCTTAAATGCGACAGGCTCATGTTAGTAGATTTACTGGCATGAAAAAGAACTCCTGCGGGACAAAATTCCGGCACATCCGGCGATGCTGATATAACCTCTGCAGTTGCGAGCGTCGTTAAATAAAACATAACATTTAAAATAACTTTGCCTTTGGAAGTGTGCCTAGGAAATTTTTGCTTCCGAGGAGATGTTTTCGATTTCCACTCAGATGACTGTCGTTTAGGGACTGGGTCGTACAAGTAGCACCAGTTTCATTTTGTTTAAGAAATCACCATCTTCATCAGCCATACTGATCATGTCCCCAGCAAAACACAGAACTTGATGTTTGTACTTTGCTCTGTGGACATAATTACAAAATGCGACGAACAAACGAAACACTATGATAAACAATTGCCTACAACTCAAAACCAATAATTGCCATTATCAACAAACTTTAAGGAAATGACATCATGAATGTTACCAACAAAACAAATGTATAATATCCCTTGTTATATATTAATACGAAAAATGGTAGTAAAATTCCGGGAACTTTTTGAACCTAGTAGTATATATATATATATATATATATATATATATATATATCTGTATAATATACTTAAAGAATTGTTTATTTTCGTTTCCGAGTCTGTCTATAGCCTGTCCTCACAATTACAAGAGAACTGATATTAGAATATGACGGGTTCTGTTACAAAGCTTTCGTAAAACAGGAGCGGCGATTTATACTTCTGATTTTAATTCTACCATTACTGGGGTACAGTATTTAAATAATGTAACCTTGTTAGCAGGGAGAAAATCTTGAACAATTGAAACGATGCCTTTGAGTGGAAAACATTATACTAAAGAGTTGGTGGCAGAAAGTTAAACATACAAATGCAAGCTTAAACAAAGTGCTGTACCAACAGCGGCAATTACCTGAAATGCTAAGTGCTATCGGGTTATCGTTCAGGGAAAGAGGAATGCGACGAAACGATTTCGTTCAACCGTATAAATTAGATAATCAATTCTTACCTATCCGAAATTCGGCGATAGAATTCGAACTCTACCAACGGGTACAGATCAAATCCATTTATCTGTAGTAGTAGACAAAGGCAATTACTGTCGTCTAGTTACGAATCTAGGGTGACAACGTAGTTAAAATTCACAACCACATTTGATCACATAGCTTCTCGTGTTATTAGGTCTGTTCTACAGTCCAGAGGCACCTCAGATAGAACATGTCTTTTCAATAATGGAACTTATAACAGGGGAGGACCGCCATTGACCTAAAAAAAAATAGCGAAATTCATTTATTTTCATCTCAGCTAGAGGTGACGCAGGAAGACCTTGCCACGGAAAGCTGCGCGAACTTTCGGAAACGTTCGGGTGCACTCGACCTCGCTTCGATTCGATTGGCAGTTCTCAGTCGTTTGCTGGCTTGATGTTTCGAGTGAGATTTCGTGTACAGTGTTGCCAACTCAGAATTCCATTTACCGCTGCACAAGCTTAAAAAACCCGCTAAACTGTAGTCAAAAAAAAAAAAAACTCCAGATTTTTCTTAACATATAGCTTCCAAATTTGAAATACAAACTATAAAGTTTTAGAAACTGAAAAATTTTATATACATATAGATTCAATTATGGAAAGTGTGTGTCACTTTATAGGCTCTATATTCTATGCAAAATCGTCTTCATATTCATACGGATTTTTACGCGGCATATTTCTTCAAAATTGACTGAAGTAGATCAAGAATATTGTTATATTGGAACTTCGGAAATAATCACATTCACAATCGCACCAGTCGCTTCGAAATTTGATTTCACACTGAGCTGGAGACGTGCTGTCAACTATTTTATTTTAGTAGGTTATTTTGCGACGCTTTATCAACATTTTAGGTTATTTAGCGTACGAATGAGATGAAGGTGATAATGCCGGTGAAGTGAGTCCGGGGTCCAGCATCTAAAGTTACCCAGCATTTGCTCATATTGGGTTGAGGGAAAACCCCGGAAAAAAACCTCAACCAGGTAACTTGCCCCGACTAGGAATCGAACCCGTGCTACCTGGTTGCGCGGCCAGACGCGCTAGCCGGTACTCCACAGGTGTGGAGCCTGTCAACAATGACTCTGGTTTTAAGTTTTAAGTATATGTTACATGAACTCTAATGGGGAATGATACATTAATTAATATATCATAAATAAAAATGATAATTTTGTTCATTAACAATTCTTTATGATTAAATACATCAATTCATTTACAAAAAGAATGCATACATTAGATAAGAGTTTAACGAATGCTGAGTACCTTATTTGTATACAACAACAATGGATGAGGCAGGAAATGGACGTGGTTGCACCAAATCGAGTTAACATAAAACGTTGACATTTTATACTCGCACAATGAAAAAGTGTGATAATACCATACTAAATCCTGCTTTATTATTTATAACTATCATTGTTGACCGCAAGTACATGTAAAAACAATTATAACATCTTTACAGAAAAAAAAACTTAAAAATATCATTTCCCTCTGCCATAGTCCTGAAAACACCAGATTTAGCTACAAAACCGCTGACTTGGCAACACTGTTCGTGTAACTTAACCTAACCTTGTTGCAGATTAACTAGTAACATAACATTGTTGAAAATACAGAAGCACGATTTCTTTTACACATAAATGATAATTGATATTTGTCGTTGTAATAAAACACTAATACTATGTGATTTTATTAAAATGTTCCGATAACTAGGATACTATGGTCGGTTTATTTTAATCTTTATATACTTCTTATGTTACGAGTTGAGCCTGTTTCGTTTTTCGTAACTTTGTGAACGTTATAAATAATTCCCTAGTTTGACTGTGTAACGTTTTATTAGCACTTCCTAATTTAGAGCGAAACAGTGGCATTGTTAAGTACATAGAATGTCACACAGAACTCTGTTATTTAACAAACACACTTTGAACTACATAAAACTCCCGATATCAGGGATAAAACGCAGAAAATGTAACGCATACGCTGGCTTCTACCCGCTGTGCACAATACACTCCACGCCTACATTTTGCATTTTTGGCTGTGATGTCTGTACTTGGCTCTTTTTGATTTGTTTTTATTTGGTGTTTTTCATTTATATCTGTATCTGTCTTTTTTTATTTAGGTGGTATCTATTTGTTTTTTTTTTCTTTCTCTTTTCCATTTTTAATTTGTAATTACACTTGTATCTGTTTTACCTCTTTTTTCGTGTTGTATGCAATATGTTTTTTTTTTATCTGTACTGTCTATTGTAATTGGGGCTTTGCCCTGTTATGGACATAAATAGATAAATAAATAAATACATACGAACAGCTCAAGACCGCGCTTTCGAATGCGCCCCGTAATCAGCATTAGGTGATTCATAGCAGCCCTGTAACGAGCATGACGGCACGAGGACCGAATATCGTTCTCTGCGCATGTCAAATGGGCAAGCTTTCTTCGCGCTTCCTTCTACTATAAAAGCTAAATGAACAAAACTTTTCATGCTTAATATACATACATTACTCTTTATAAAACACTATTCAGAATATTAAAATAGATAATAATTATTACCTGTAAAAGTAATATAATTTTTTTCCCCGCAATAGGACTTGGATAATTCCGCAATCGTAAATAATTATGAAATACATTTTGAAAGTAACATTAAAGGAACAATTTATATGTAACAATGCTCACTTTCTTCACAGCTGTGTAGCAAACACGAAAAACAGCCAACTTTCGATGTTTTACTGTATTACCGACAGAGGTGCCGACCAATATCCTTGATTTTTTCTATGGCACTGCAGAGGACATGCCTCCTGTTGACAGCCTCTCAAAACTTACGTTCACGCTATTGTAAAGCCGCAGTAAAACCATATATGCACAACTGCGGAATTACCCGTACTGCGGAATTAGCAGAGTTTCCCCTAATAATAATAATAATAATGATGATATTACGGGGAGAGGATGGTATTTTTTAAAACTTGTTTCCTATTTGGTGTAAAATATTAATTTTTTGTATGTAGAGAGCTCATAGCTGTGGCAACTCAACCAAATAAAAATATTTTGAAAAAATATATATATTATTTGGGGCCCCAAATTTGAAAAAATATATACCCAATGCAGGATTGTACTAAAACCGATATATGTAAACCGTTTTTAAAGGTAGATTTGAACAGTTTTTTGCAATGCATTTGCAAAAGCATGTTCTACAAACTGCCTGTAACAGAATTTTGATATTAGTCCCTACGTTTGTAAAATAAACAATTAAAATTTAATAACAATTTTCTGATTTCCTTTCTTGCAAACAAACGGACGTATTTTTAAAATGAAATCAATTAACAAAATTCTGTTACAGAGAAACGTTTCCTAACAGTCTAAAGAATGTGTGTTCTAAATTTCATCTTTAATAGTTCAGAAATTATATCCATTTTTGTCTGGCAATGTAGGAAAAAAAATGAAGTTACTGGAAACCGATAAAAGCGGGGGTGTGATTTGAAAATCCATAGCGCAGGAAGTTTAAAAATGACGTCTCAACATCCGATATGGGCACAAATACCCACAAAAAGTTATGCAACGCATTCCACACATGTCAAAGGGTATTTAAATAATTTTTTTTTTTAATTTACCGGAAACAACAGTAAAAGGCGAGTGATTTAAAAATCTATAACGCAGGAAGTTTAAAAATGGCGACTAAACATCCGATAAGGGCACAAATAACCACAAAATGTTATGCTATGCATTCCACATATATCACAGAGTATTTAAAGAATTTTTTTTTTGATTTACTAATTTTTACCGAAAAATACTAGGCCTATCCTCTCCCCTTAATAGTGATAGTAATAATAATAATGATAACAATGATAGTAATATTAATAATAACAGTAATAATAATAATAACAATAATAATAATAACACTCTATTGACCCGTTGACCTCAGTTATATCTAGAATTCTATTTTTTTTAACAAGAAAGGGAATATTCTTTACATTGTTGACCAGTGTTACTTCAAAGTTACAATATGGCTGCTGCTTCCTAAATTTCTTAATGTTCTCTTAAGTTCACATTTTGACCTCTAGATGTCAATATTTATTTTGCAACCATGTCATTGTCGACCATTGTTACCTGGAAGTTACAACCATGTCGTGTAAAATTAAAATTACCCCAATAATTTAATTTTATTAATATATGCTATTTAGATCACTATCAACTAATATAGATGGTTAAAAATATTTTTCTGGCTTCAGAAAATAATTTGGGATGATAAAATTACTTTCATAATAAAACTTCACTCAATTTCAACGCTAATTTAGGCAATGAAATATGATCGAATTTTATTCTATTACAGCTCACAGAAGAGTAAAGAGTTAATTTTAACTGTAATTACTTCGTGTTTGTTTGACATAATTAATACCATCCTACCACTAAGGGTACTTCAATTGATGATATCCCGTTCAAGCATGAGGTGTAACATTCCACAAATGTATCTGGTACAGCAGTTTGTACAATAACAACGCCATCAAAAACATCAGTAATGACTCTATTTCGTAAATGATAGCATTTTCGCTACTCTGCGGTAGATAAAATGACGTTGTGGTGCAGGTAACCAGGTCGATCACGAGTTTAATTTTAACTGTTGAATTCTTCGATACAGAACACAAAACAATTTTTGTTCTGCATTCCCTGTGTTGCGGTTTGCCACTCAATCTGCCAATAGCGAGATCACAAAGGGTTTGGTACCTAATCACTCAGTTGAAGAACCCTGCACTAAATTGGTTGTTATTATCGAGGCTCAAGGAACTGGGAGACTCTGCTGCAATGAAGACCAGGAGTACAGCGGTACGAAGATGTCGCATCTCTCAGACACGTATATTTGCGAGTTGCCATTTAAAATGATTGTAATTGTAATTATGGCAGGGCACTGTAGCGTTCTTGTTTACCATATGTTTATTTCTCACTAGCCGTACCCGTGCGCTCCGCTACACCCATTAGAAATAAATACAGGGACATCACTTTATTTTTACTTACATTTTTATTGTACCTGCGTTTCTGAATGTACTTGACTCTCACCCCTTTCACTAACGTTCTTTCTCCCGTCAGCCACACAAACTTACGGCCGCTGTAGCATACGAAGTCTGCTAGCAGTGAAGTAAATAGTAGGCCTACAGAGTATAGTGTGTTTCAGAAATATGGTTGCGTTTTCCATAGAAGGGAGAGCCTATATTATTGAAGCTTATTTCCAGGGGCAGGTATTTATGGAGATTAATTTTATCATTTGTGTTTTTTAATATTTGTGTCGGCGGAGATTTTTGGATATTGATTTGTACTCTTTTTGGATATTAATAGAAATTTTGGAAAATACAACTATTTTGAAATTAGAGTATTAACTCAGTATGAATATTACTTTCCAAATAATTAACATCAAAGATTCATTGGATTCTGATAAAGGTACGGTGTGGCCAATAGACAATATTTGTTGGATTGAGACTGTATTTAACACACATTCATTAAAAAAAAGAAAATAGACTTGAAGCCCTCAAATAATACTTTCAAATTATTAGTGAAATGTTGAATTCTCCGTCTTTTGAGTTCACTAATGTAATTAGAACACCTGGAATACCATGTAATGTAGCCTACTTGAATGTGCAAGAAATTCAAATGAAAAAAATGTCCGAAAAAAGAACTCAGAATATGAAATTCGCTATAAAACGACACAATAATAATAATTCGCCAATGTGTTCATATTTCGCTATTAGAACTCTATTTCGCCGCGATTGTTTTATCCGCATATTATTAATCAGAATCACTTAATTCGTAAAGATTAGTAAAAATCTACTGTATATCTAGCCTATTAGGCCTATGTCGTGATTTTCGCGATATCCGTAAATACCCGCCCCTGCTTATTTCGCACAGGTACGGTGTGTAGAATGACTGAATAACTTTATCTGTGTGGACTGAGAAGAAGTGAAGATTAGAGTTACCGAAAGTACGGTAATATGCTGAATAAAGTAGCTATTTATAATGAATAAAACCGCCTGAGGAGTTGAGTTTGTGAAAAAAAATGTTACTACTCTACTGTATTTTGACAAAATACCGTAAAAGTAATGATCAAACTGAAAATCCTAATGTCGTATTTCCCTGTAACATAAATGGATACACTACTTTTCTCTCCTCCTATAACTAGTAAAATGATTTGTTTACATATTGCACTAGTAACACCAAACTCCTGTAATGGAACAGGGTAACAGTGTTTCCGAGTATAACCAGGTTAATGTTAAAAATGTTGGTAAAAATAAAGTGATGTCCCTGTATAAAGTAATTACATAATTAAAATACGACATTTTATCCAGGGAACATTCGTGTTTGATAGAAGAATAAATCGTTTAATATGTGACTTAATTTGAATTGTATTCAAGTAATTAAAATGTGATCATTTTGGTCCAGAGAGCACTCATTTGGTGCAATGACAATTCCTTTAACATGTTTCTTAATTTTTATTACATGCAGCCATTGTTTAATGAACACTGACATCATTTATATCTAATGTGAATACTTTATTTTACTTGCTACGTGTTTCCATTGAATTATGGTAATAAGGGTAATAACTTAATTTTAACCCTTGTTTTCTACGTATTCAGTAATTGGCGCTTAGCCCACTATGGTTCTGAACCCTTCAAAAAACTTAAATTACTTCATACAAACACAGAAACATTCTCTGCAGGCTATCTTTCATAGCTTTCGATTGTTGTTCTCCAAAGCCCCTTATAGACGAAGTCGTTTTGTTTTTTATTTCATTATACGGCCTTGGATGGCAGTTACTTCAATTTTAAAACTCATTTATCTCATTAAATATCAGTCCTATCAAAATTTTTCAAAGCATAAAACTTATCGGAAATTATTTTTAAAGAAACGTTTGTTATGTAACATTTTAACTAAAATCAATAATAAGCGAGATATTTCGATTTATTTAGTTCAGGCCCCCTTATAACCCCCCTTTTAAATAATGTATTTTGAATGCCATATAGCCTACAATCTAAGTTACAAAGAACTTAATTTATATTCCAATTTTCATCGAAATCGGTTCAGCCATTATCGCGTGAAAAGGTAACAGACATACAAACAAAAATGTCAAAAAAGCGATTTTCGGTTTCATGGTGGTTAATTATATATGTTAGGACCAATTATTTTTGGAAAATCGAAAATTAGCAGAAAAATTTCGGCTACAGATTTATTATTAGTATAGATTAGAGACTGATTAAAAGAGTTGAACAAGTGAACGGACGCCACTGCCATCACCTGATTCCTTCCCCCCACCTCCTGCTGCACAGCTGATGTCTATGGGATAGAACTGAGCAGCGAGCAAACTGTGCCTGCACCATAGTGCGAGATGACGACTCCTGCCTTAAAGCATGTACATTTTATTCCGAAAAGTACAGTGGGCTCACCCAAGCTGCCTACGTGCGAGGGCAGTCTCCAGGCTGTGCTCCTCCCACAAAGGGGGACTAATAGAAACCCAATATCACCTTGAACTGCTCTGAATAATGCAATTAGTTCAACAGATGCAACAATTTCTAAATTAATGTAATACTTCAGGAAATATCCAGTAATAACACAATGGACACTAATTATTTCTTAGCCAGTGTCGATATGCGTGAGCCGTATCCAATGTAACCCTTGAG
The DNA here is from genome assembly GCF_040183065.1 of Periplaneta americana. Taxonomy (NCBI): domain Eukaryota; kingdom Metazoa; phylum Arthropoda; class Insecta; order Blattodea; family Blattidae; genus Periplaneta; species Periplaneta americana. The sequence goes on along the minus strand of NC_091123.1, from coordinate 166,833,315 downwards.
AATTATGAATGACGTTAATAAACACTGCTCTAAGCAAATTACGAAATAATAGCAAGCTAGACTTCATTATAGTAACAGATCGAAGTCTAATGCTCCATATGAACCTTCATTGGACATAGCAATTAAGGTTAATACTGCTATGGGTCACGTCAACTTCTTTGCAATGATGGAGTTTTTTCATTATGAAGAATAGTCTCCAACAGATGAAACCATATAATTCTGTTGCCGGGAGGAAAAAGGTCTTAAGTCAATTTTTTGTGAAAGTGAGATTTTTATATATTCTGAAAGCGGAAACAATTCTCTACAATCTGGTAAAACGGCTAAAGTCAAATAAGACTCCTGACTGGATTTATAGAGCGTTACCAAATGTCCTAAGTACTTTTTTGAATCGAGCACACACAGAATAATGGACTTAAGTATATTTAATATTTTTTCCTTACAAACCATCACATGTTTACTTTTCATGCTTACCTATTAAAAAGGTCTAACTTGTATTTTAGAATTTTATCACATACTGATGCCCTTTCCTTTTAAAACTTTAAGCACCCGGGTAAACAATCCTATAATAAGTTTAAGACCCATTTTGCATTCCTAATAATTTACATTTCTTATTTATGTAGATATGAAAAAGGTCTTATAATTAATAGTCCCTTCTACTCAGTTTGGGCTCTAGTCTTAAAAGGGCTTAAGTGCGGCTATTTTTGGAAATAATCAAGAAAATAGTTAAATTAGCAACATTACCTATTTTAGAAGAAATATAAACAAATAATATCCAGGAAAAACCTCTTAATTAAAAAAACTCTGTAATTGACACCAATTTCAATCTTTCTACTGCTCTCCTGAAAAGTATAAAATTTTTACTTCAGACCTTTTTCCTCCGGGCCACAGTATTAATAACTTGGAGATAATTTAGCCTACTTTTCGTATTCATTTCTATGACAACAGAATCATAATAACATCTTCTGTTTCATCTATTGCGTGCTGCTCATTTGTTTTTGTTTTAATCTGTTATTAAAGACGTTGTTAGAATGTCTAGCATAGAAAATTATTGATTACTAGCCGTACCCGTGCGCTCCGCTGCACCTGTTAGAAATAAATATAAAGTAAGGACATTTGATCCAGAGAACATTCGTGTTTGATAGAAGGATAAATCGTTTAATATGTTACTTAATTTAAATTGTATTTAAATAATTAAAATGCCGTCTTTTGGCCCAGAGAGCACTCAGAAGTTACTGTAATAACATTATAGAATTATGTCCATCTAGAGAAACTACACTTTCCAATGGTGAAATAATAATTAATTATACAAATCGGTTAATTTAGCTTTCGATATTACTTCATACAAACACAGAAACATTCTCTGTAGGCTATGTTTCATAGCTTTCGATTGTTGTTGTCCAAGGCCCCTTATAGATGTAGTCATTTATTTTCATTTCATTACACCGCCTTAGATGGTATTGTATTATAATTTAAAAACTCATTTATCTCATTAAATATCAGTCCTATCAAACTTTTGCAAGGAATAAAACTTATCGGAAATCATTTTTAAAGAAACGTTTGTTATGTAACATATTTTACAAAAATCAATAATAAGCGAGATATTTCGATTTATTTAATTCAGGCCTCCTTATAACCCCCATTTTAAATAATGTATTTTGAATGTCATATAGCCTAAAATCTAAGTTACAGCGAACTTGATTTATATTCCAATTTTCATATAAATCGGTTCAGCCGTTATCGCGTGAAAAGGTAACAGACAGACAGACATACAAACAAAAATTTCAAAAAAGCGATTTTCGGTTTCAGGGTGGTTAATTATATATATCAGGACCAATTATTTTTGGAAAATCGAAAATTACCGGAAAAATTTCGGCTACAGATTTATTATTATTATAGATGATGATTGCCTCCGTGGTCTGTTGGTCAGCATGCTGGCTTCCAGATCAGAAGGTCCCGGGTTCGATTCCCGGGCTCTCCTCTCGGAGAAGAAAATTTCCCTGGGTGTCTAGAATTTGGAAATTTGTATGAATGTGAGTGTGACTGTGAGTGTGCCGGGTTAATATTAATTAACCAATCATCACAATAATATAAAAATACGTCAGGACTCTCGCTGGGCGGTAACCTGAACACACGTTTCAGCGTCACATTGTTGACAAGTAACTCCGTCTGTTAGCACAACCATAAAGCATCTAATAGATGCTATAGAATAGGGGTCGTCAGGAAGGTGCACGCTCGTGCTAGCGTCTCTTACCCTCGAGCCCCCTAGTGCATTTGTAGGAGCGGAGCGTTTTAATGCTGAATAACTTTAAAAAAAGTTACTTCTGAAATTGTAGAGTCCAGTCAAAGGAGGAGACAAGCCACAAATCCTGATATTTCATTGGAATGTGAGAAAATAATTTCTCCGGACTTAATTCTATGACAACATTTATTATTCTAATGATAGGTTATATTCAAATCTGTAAAATTTGGAATCTATGAGCACAGACGGCAGAATATTTAAATTTATGTAAATATTTTAATTGTGGTTTATTCTTATCTGACTGGACCCCCCAATTTTGTTAATTCTTTATGCAAAACAATAATAAATTAGACCAAGCGAGTTGGCACAGACATTAACGTCCGAGACTAGCATCAGGCAGGTTCGGGTTCAAACCCCGTAACCAGCCAATTTGACTGAGGTTTTTCATGGTTTCCCTCACAAACGCCAATGTCGAATTGAAAATTAAATACCATGAGTTATCACCAGGGAACGGATTTATATGGACTAAAAATATATGAAATATGTAAATATATATGTAGTTATTTTTACCAAAATATGGAATTAAATATGGATTTTTACCAAAATATGGAATTAAATATGGACTTAAAATTATAAAAAAATGACTATGTACGTTAAATATTGGTACATTTTAATCAAACTAAACAAAAAATATAATGGACGTACCTTATCTTCCAATGTAGTTTCAACAAAACACAATTTTTATTGTCTGTTACCATAACAATAGGTTACAAACATTTCTTTCAAGTGCTGAAAAGTGAATCTTCTTCTATTGTCTCTGAGGATAGATTTATACTGACTAAAAGAGCGTTCGACGTCACAAGAAGTAACTGGTACATAATTCAATTTCACAATGTCTGCTGGGGATAAGTCCAAGTTAATCTTCACTGTTGATTCACCACTCATCACAGCAACAACCTTTTGTAGTTCTTCATATCCAGGGTTTTTTGAAAGTACAGTGTCCACCTTAGCTCTTACTGCATCTGCAACTTTACCTCTACCACGATTCAGTTGTTCCACAGTACTATTTATAATTTCAAAACTTTCAGATAGTGAAAGGTGCCTATTTTGGAGACTTTTGAGCGTTTTTATGATGCATGAAAATGTATGCTGAATGTGAGCTAAGTCATTCTTCACACTTATGTCACAGGTAACTGTTTTCGCAGTATCAATTGAGACTGCATCTTCAGAGTCCAATGCAAGGAGAACATTGTTAATAGAGTCTATATGTTCGGCATAATATTCAACTGCTTCTAGCCATGTACCCCATCTAGTTAAAATTGGCTTTGGTGGCAATGGAATTTCAGGGTACATTTCTTTCAACACGTTAACTCTACTGGGAGCTTTGAGAAATACTTTTTTCACTGATGAAATCAACAAATCTACTTTAGGGAAATTGTCTCTGACCACTTCTGCCACACGATGAAATGCATGCGCCACACAAGTAAAATGAGTCAATTTAGGATATACAACAGATAATGCTTGTCCAGCTTTGACCATATAAGGGGCAGCATCGCTAATAAAGAATAACACATTATCGTACATAATACCCTTTGGCCACAGGATACCCATAGCTTCGTTGAACAGTTTAACTATAGTTTTGTTATTGCACTTTTCTAGAACATCACAATGTAAAAGAATTCGTTCAGAATATTGTTCACTTAACAAACCGATAACTACATTACCAACAAGTCTACCTTCTTTGTCGGGAGTCTCATCAATGGAAACCCAAATTGAACTATCTTTAATTTCATCTCTTATCTTCTGTATTGTCTCATCGTAGATGGATGGAGCATACGTCTTCCTAAGTGTTGACTCATCCGGGATTGTATGTTGAGTATATTTTTCAAGGAATTCCCTGAAGACCTTATTCTTTAGTTTGTAGAGAGGAATATCAGCAGAGATGAGAGAACGGCACAGGTCGATGTTAAACTCAGATCTTACATTCGATGTTGTTGGTTGTGTTAAAAACAATTGTCTCTGCTTGGAATTTAGTTGTTTGTTGGCCTGATGTTTACTAGTTGTAATGTGTTGTTGCACCAGGAACTTTTGTGTAGATGATACTGCACACTGACACAAATTACAAAATAATATTTTATTGTCAGTTGATAAACCATCTTCTTTAAATTCTGAAATGTAACTTGTTAGTTTTGATTTTAAATTGACTGAATGACGTACTTTTGGCATATTTACCGTCTTTATAGTATGATTTACAAAACTGAACCTATGTGTACTCTGACTGGCATTTAACTGTTGAGCTGCACAACTGAAGTCTGTTAAAAATTTTAAATTAAATTAATACAGTTTTGTAACTTACTTTCCCATTGTTGATAGGACTGCTAATTTTCAAATAACTCTGATGTTAAAGGGATTACTGAACATGTGTTTAAATCTCTATTGTTGAAATGTATTTTTAAAAGTTAATGGAATTTTGTTTTGTTTTATTGTTAAACCTAATATAATATGGACTGTTTTATATGAAATATGGAAAATATATGGAAATTAACGAAAATATGTACTAAACTCTAAAATATGGAAAAATATGGAAAATAAAAGTAGGATTTTTCAACCCTACACATTGTGAAACATAAAGATAATGCAAAATATAAATTATATTAGCTTTATAAGTAAATATGTATTTACATATAAATCCTTTCCCTGGTTATCACCGTCTCAATCATCAATATCATAAACATTAATGAAAATCTAAATTCAATCACACGAAGACAAGTTATCTACATTATTAACACACGACAATAGAAACAGGAACTCAACAATAGTAAAAACGACCAAATTATTACCCAAAGATCCTACACACACGATATGACCACAAATGTTAAAGCGTGTGTAAATAAACTCAACAAAAGATTGTAATAAATTAATAAAGCAACACAAACACCATTGGGTTATGTTCAATAGTATAATTTTATTCTTGCATTGTATTTACGAGCATTTTCCATTTGAATTAGAAATGGATATCGATGCAGATAGACTTGTTATGTGCATGCAAGGACCCCCACTTTTTAGTATAAATTGAATAAAAAAATAATGGAAAAACCTAATAGGCTATATAAAGTACGGGAAGAAGTTTTGAAAGAAATTTATGTACTTATAAAACCAAGTACATAAATTTTTGGAAGATGAATCGAACAAACTTCTATTTATGTGATCTTCTTCTTTTAAACGCATAAAATAATCGATCATTGTTACGATTTTGTCGGTTACTATCAGGTCGCAATTGAGAATAGCGATGTATGGAAAACAAAAAACTTACGTCGTGGCAAAACTGTTCGAGACTGTCGACAGTTCTAAAAAGACCGAAACACTCTTGTCCAGTATCAGACGGTCCGACACGAAACTGTCTCGACCAAGACATGATGTCCGATGCAGTATTCTGCGGGCCTAAGGAAACGTTCTCTGAACATCAGTATAGGAATTATTAGTGGTAGTAGTAGTAGTAGTAGTAATAATAATAATAATAATAATAATAGGTCCTAATAATAATAATAATAATAATACCTGTCTTATATTGGTGTTTTTTAACTGCTCCACCATTTCGATTCTTTCGTCGTCTTTTAATTTTTCGTATTCATTAGCATGACGGTTGTCATAGTGACGCTGCAGATTATATTTTCTTATCACATTGAGTATCTTAATGCGAATTAAACATCTTGCTGCATTTTCGAACTCTGTAAAAAAATGCCTCCTCCCATGAAGGGTTAAACAACATAGGGGTGGAAGACCTACGTAAATCACTATTAGAGCTTTCTGCCATTGTGTACGTACACAAACCACTCACAAGTGTATAGCACAGTAAATTCTCTGTGATCCGTTGCTATGTCGTCCGTCCGCTTCGTCGTCCGGCATTCACGTGATTTCATAGGCCACGCCTTACTGCAAGACGGTACGGAAATTAGTTAACTATTCCTCCATCGTCTGCATAATTGATATGAGTAAATATGATAAAAAATATTTGTGAACATTTGAATAATACAGTAATTAAATCACCGATTACAATAGTTACAATCAGTATATTTTTTAATTTATTCCAATTAACATCAAGGGATGCTTATTTGCCCCTTATGCATTGTAGCAAGCTATTACAGTCACACGTTCTTTTCGGATTTTGAAACCAGGCGCAGTTTTGTATGATGTAAATTCTAAAGTTCTTTTCGGTAAACATTTGATATTTAAACCGGTTTCGTCGCAATTGTATATCTGCTGGAGAGATAATTCTAGTTTACTCACCAAATCTCGGAATGTAGTTTTATATTCTTCAGCTGCAACGGTATCAGCTGACATCCTCTCTCCACAAATTGCAAGCGGACGAACACCATGCTTTTCCCTCCACATTGACAACCATCCATCACTAGCAGATAAATTATCGCCTGCATGTTTCTTAAGCATATCAAGCGCTTTCTCTTTCAGAATCGAGCCAGATATTGGAGTACCTTTCTCTCTTTGTTCTTGAAACCATAGGAACAGTTCCTTAACGTGTTTGACAACACTAGGCTGCTTCAATGTACGGCGCTTGTCATTAGAGCTCGTGGATGCACAATATTCTTCCCATGCAGCCCGATTACGCTTCCAGTCATAAATTGTACTTCCTGGGATACCAGAAATAGTTTCCCCTTCATCCAGCCGCTTCAAAATATCCAATTTGTCTTTTAAAAAATAATTAAACTTCGAGCGTTTATCAGTAAATATCTTAGAAAGCATAGTGAATTTCTTCCACACACAACCTGTGATTTACTGAAAGCACGACGGGGTTGCAAATAGGGGGAGGAAAAAAGTACATGGCGGGGAGGAAGAAGGCACATACTGTACTGTGAGTAGCCAATAATAATTACCTCCCTACTGTCCGGATGAGAGAGAAGTTACTGTATTTACTACTCTAGTCTCCACTGATCGTACGTATCAACTAAGGCCAGATTCCTCCCTCTCCCTCCCACGATGCAAGCACGGATGTGCAGGCTTCCCTGCTCTCTTTACCCAATACCCATTTCAGCGAGTGCTGATGACCACTGCTATAGAGTTACTAACAACGAAAAAAAAAAAATTGATTAGGATGTAATTTGGCGAGATAAGACGGATAATTCGCTATAAAATTACTGTATGAGCGTCAGCACTGAAACTGCGCTGTGGGGAGAGGGGGGACGTGACTCAGCAAGTATAGTATAGTTGCCTCGTTTAATTATTAGGCAGCGGCATTCCTTTTAAGATTTGTAGGTCTTTATTGCATGCACCGATAATAAAATGAAAATGCGACGTTGTCACGTCTTGTTTGTTGCTGCTATATATTAATATAATATGGATATGGGCTAGGCTTAATTGCTCAAAGCATGAGTTAATTTGAAGATTATTTAGATTATTGATTTTGAATTAATTATTTAAAGAAATCATTAAATGTTTCTCCATAAGGAAAACCAGAAAGTTTGACTTTTTGTAATAATTCCTTTATTGTGAAAGATTGGCCGTTATTGTAAGAACTATATATTTCACGGCGAATGTAATCAGACGTAAAACCACCTACTTTATTAAATTTTGTGACTTTGTGTCCACGCTTTTTAGGTGTCTTAGGTCCCTTTTTTACAATTTTACTTACAGCATTTCTATTTAATTTAAGAATTTTAGATGTCTCCGAAATTTTTCCTTCACCTAAATTGTTTTTCAGAACATACGTGTGAGCATTGCACACAAACGTTTGACACTCCTTACATAATTGAATCACTGATCGGAAAAGGGAAGAATGTCCACGCACCTATGTTTTGAGAAAACTAAGAAAAACTTATTAACACTTACAATATTGTTCCTACAGCTTTGTGATGCATTACTAACTTGTAGAACTAAGTTCCCTGAACTGTATGGTGCGTCGTTTCAGCGCATTCGATGAATATTTTTGAATCCATCCTCTTTTGAAATTGATGGATAGTCTTCCTTTTTCCAATAAATTAAAAATTCTCATGAGTAATTTGTAAAGAAACTCAATTAAACACAGGTTTAATCTGCTATTTATTGTTAGTTAAATTTCTATTGTTAACACAGCGTGAATATTATTTAATTTCAGTCAAACATCTTAAGAATTTTATAAATTGTGCTGTTGTATTAAAAATAATTTTAATTAACAATTTAACTAATAATCTTCTTCATCAGATTGGATAGGATTTCTTGTGGGCCATTGAAGAATGTTGTTATAAAACTCCTAATACTCTGATGGAATATATTTAATTATTTTGTTAACGTCTTGCAGCTTCTTGGGATGTATAGGATCTTTGGAGTCGTATGACATATTTCTAGGAGCAGAGATGTTCCTCTTCCCTTGAAGTCTTTATGTCTTGCGATTCAATCCATCTATCCATTCCAAAGAAACGACATAGCGTGGAGTATTCTGTTTATAGGTCAAATGCCGGCAGTTAGCAAGTGAAAACTTTTACCTCATGTGACTATTTAGAGCAATTTAAGATTCTTTTTAAGAAGTGTGGCCACCATTCTTTTTGACATCAATGATATGATGATGTCCAATAATCTTGACTTAAAAAGCATTCTGTGTTTATCTTGAATTAACTATCATCTCAACATATTGTTTCACAGAGTAGATTCTGTCGTTTTTGTATCACTCTTTTTATTACGGTGAAATCCCTGTTGCACGGGAGGAACTAGTGACCTCGTACAGGATAACAGTGCTGAATTATCTGAAACTTGGCAGTCATTGTTCGATACACAAGGCAACGTACAACAGTGTTATTGTCCACAACTGTGAAGTAACAGCGCGTCTGGCCGCGAAACCAGGTGGCCCGGGTTCAATTTCCGGTCGGGACTAGTTACCTGATTGAGGTTTTTTCGGGCGTTTTCCCTCAACCCAACATGAGCAAATACTGGGTAACTATCGGTGTTGGACCTCGGACTCATTTCATCGACATTATCACCTTCATCACATTCAGACACTAAATAACCTAAGCTGTTGATAAAGCGCCGTAAAACAACCTACTAAAAAAACTGTGTTATTTCGATTCTGTCCGCCACAAGGATCGCTAAACACATGTAGTTCTTTCACTGAGTCAAGTTCACTTACGTAGTCATTGAGAAATGTGCAGGCTTCAATGGGGCTTCGATTAGCTTGTCCTTCATGGTAGCAATAAAACTGTGCTGTATTGTTTTCCTGGTTATGGATTCCAAATACAAAAAGCCACAGTTTTCTTAAATAGAACATTTCCTGTACAATAAGACAAGAAAGGGGAATATTTTGCATAAGTCGATCACTAGGTCGACTACATCATTTCTTTCAGCACGTAATTTTATTACCTCTTGTTGTTTTATTTTATCAAATTTTGATGTTCGTCGTTTATGAACTAACAATTCTGCGAAAGCCATCGTTTTGTATTTTCATTAAGAAAAAAATATTTAATTTTGGCGTCTTTGTACAGGTGAATGTTCTATCAGTGCCATTAGATACACATATTTCCCCTTTTTAGTTTTAACATCGTATAATGTAGTGATTATTTCCATTTGGTCTTCATCTTTAACATTTTCAAAACACCTTCTGGAACAACAACAATAAAACAAACACCAAACTGCAGCATATATTATATGTTCACAGAAATATTTAGCAGTAGAAATATATCCAAATAACACATAAAACATACCAGATCTTTCCTTCATAATGGACCAGGCAGTTTTGCTGACACAACTCCTCCTTTTGAAGTTACGTATTCTTTTCCCAAGATCTAGATTTCTTGCGTTTTTCTTTTACATATATTATTCATCAATATTTCTTACTCCCTTTCTTCTCCAGTGTATTTGTTCACTATCAGAATTACTTTCACTCAAGTTGCTATGAATGATTTACAGACAACGAACTTACAACCACACTGACAGCAAATTAGCAAATTTAAAGGAGAGACAGACTTCCTACCTGACATCTGGTGGTGATGCTTACAATATTGATTGGAAAAAGGAAGGAAGTCCGGACATTCTTCCTTATTCCACTAATTGAAAATTTTACTGGGCCGTTACTTCATTGTTATTGCTGGTAGACCCTTCCATTTTCCACTAATCGATGGGTGGATGGCTCAAGAAAAAAATGTATATCTCAGTCTATTTTCGAAAAAATTGGACTTTCTTCCTTATTCCAATCAGTGATTCAATTTTGGTCTAGCTTTTGAATTTGAATTGTTATTTAATTATGATATATTATTATTATTATTATTATTATTATTATTATTATTATTATTATTATTATTATTACCATCGTCGTTATTGACTTTCATGGGTATCGGTTCCGACACTTCACTCGCTTTCCACGGCCTCCACATTTTTATTATACACTGAACTGTAATATAATTAATTTTCACTATGAACTAGAACAAGACACACTGCTAAAATTTGCAACTCTGATTTATACACTCCGCGTGGAGTTTTGGAGCGGCCTTCAAAAGACTTGACGACGACAATGGACAGCGACATAATTAAAATTATTGAAACTACAAAGCTTCCGTCCTCTTTGACACCGCTAGCCTACTAATTGAACGTGGCTACTTTACAGTCTATCGGTTTCCACTATATTTGAACAACGATCGAGAAAGCAAGAGTTACAGCGGCTGCAAAGTCTAAAATCCATACGACAGTATTGCCCCGTTGACTGCTTAAGCGAACTTTAAGACATCGGGAATGGTTAACTCTCGAACTTCAAGCAGCCTTGAATCGCCACAGTTGTTTATACCAGACTGAACTTTTATCTATTTTGGCAATCGTTACACGGGGTGAATAAAAAGTATGGAACAATGCTTGTAACATTCGTATTACTAATTTTATGAAGAAACTATTTATACAAAAGTTGTAGGGTATCAAAGAAGGGATATTTTGAACATTTTTTCAGGTACTATACTTTTCATTTATAAAGTATGTGCCAATCAGTCTGTTTTTTTTTTTAATGGGAATATGTGCCTTAACTCTGCCAGCTAAAATATATCATTATGATGATGATTATTATTATTTGATTATTATTTTTATTATTATTATTATTATTTACTTAATTCCCCATTTTTGGATTCTTCACGTCTCAGTACGTAGAAAACCATATTTTTTCCCCATTTTATTAATTACTGTTTTGTAAAAAATTACCTCTTTTGATGACAATGTATGTGTACTGAATAAGGGGAAATTGTAATTCTTCAGTACACCAATTTGAGGAGGCTGTGGATTAAACAATTGCAGACAAAAACTAATAGATACAACTGAATAAAGATAATAAAAACAAACGAATAACAATGGTTAAACATTAAACAATTTCAAAAATATATTTATGCATAGTTTTTGGTAGTAAATGGGAGCCATTTTGAGCACCTTTTGCAAACTGAAATCAACATATGATACAACACAAGAATGCTAATTTTGGTTTTAATGAGGGTTTTTTTGTTCTAAAATCCATGTATTGCATTACTATTGCAGTTAATGTTTCAATGGTGCATATCCTACAATGTGTCTTTTTTTAAATCATAATTTAAATAATACTAATATTGTTATTATTATTGTTTATACCAGACTGAACTTTATTTGTTTTGGTAACTGTTATATAGAGTGATTCAGATTACCCGTAACAGTAATTTATTTCGGAAACTAGTGCATTAAAATTTTCGAGAAAAAAATATTTGTCACTAAACCACATGTGAACTTTCACATGAGCTCAATTTCATCAATCAGTTCTAACAGGAAGTAGTGTCGGTGGCGTATCACTTTAAAATTTCAAATGGGAGTATGGGTCAAATAAGGTACCATTTGATAGAACTCTTCAAAACAAACAACTTTCATAGGAAACGTTTTTATTAGTTCCTATTCTTTCAATGAGAAAACGTACGAAAAGACAATGAGTGATTCGGACCACACGTAAGTCATTTATTTCGGAATCTAGTGCATTAAAATTTTCGAGACAAAAATATTTATTACTAAACCACATGTGAACTTTCACTTGAGTGTCCACACCTGTGGAGTAACGGTCAGCGCGTCTGGCTGCGAAACCAGGTGGCCCGGGTTCGAATCCCGTTCGGGGCAAGTTACCAGGTTGAGGTTTTTTCCGGGGTTTTCCCTCAACCCAATACGAGCAAATGCTGGGTAACTTTCGATGTTGGACCCCGGACTCATTTCACCGGCATTATCACCTTCATGTCATTCAGACTCTAAATAACCTAGATGTTGATACAGCGTCGTAAAATAACCCAATAAAATAAAAAAAAATTCACTTGAGCTGTCCACACCTGTGGAGTAACGGTCAGCGCGTCTGACCGCGAAACCAGGTGGCCCGGGTTCGATTCCCGGTCGAGGCAAGTTACCTGGTTGAGGTTTATTCCGGGGTTTTCCCTCAACCCAAGATGAGAAAATGCTAGGTAACTTTCGGTGCTGGACCTCGGACGTATTTCACCGGCATTATCATCTTCATCTCATTCAGACCGTAAATAATCTAAGCTGTTCATAAAGCGTCGTAAAATATCCTACTAAAATAAAATTCACTTGAGCTTGATTTCATTAATCAGCTCTAATAGGTAGTAGGGTCAGTAGCGTATCACTTTAAAATTTCAAATGGGAGTCCGGGTCAAATAAGGTACCATTTGAAAGAGCTCTTCAAATCAAACAACTTTCATAGGAAACGTTTTTACCAATTACTACTCTTTCAATGAGAAAACGTACAAAAAGATAATGCCATCAATATTGAGAAATGTTAAAAGACGAAAATGTAAACAAGACAATTAATGTTGACATTTTACTGAAAGACTGGACAATTCCATTAATTTTTATAAATGTTCAAACTGTCTGCCGTTCTGAGCAGCACACACCCGCACTCTTCTTCTAACACTGTCAGTGACTCATAACACTTGGGCGTGGTCAAGTGACTGGCAGATCTCCCGGATTCGCTGTTTTATGCCATCTCTTATTGTGGGACAGTCTTGATAAACGATGTCTTTAACCGTTCCCAAGAATAGAACTCCAAAGGATTCAAGTCAGGAGATAGTGCTGGCCATGCCACAGAACCTCATCTCCCAATCCATCGCCCAGCAAAGAGCTGATTGGCTGTATCACGTGCCACCAAAGAGAAATGAGTTGAGCAACCATTCTGCTGAAGCCACATTACTACTCGTGTTGTCAGTGGCACGTCCTCCAAAAGTTGGTTGAGGATGTTCTTCAGGAGCTCAGCATACATGACACTATTCAGAGCACCTTCAAAAGAAATAAGGTCCAATCATTCGGCGTCCGAAGATGCTACACTAGACATTGACACTCCACCTATGCTGGTTGTCCACTTCTCTCAGCCAGAGATGACTGACTTGAGACCAGTAGTGACCATTATGAATATTGACATTTCCATTTCTCTTGAATGTCGCTTCATCTGTGCAAAGAATACAACTATGAAACTGACAGATTTTACCTGACAATTAACTCTATTTTTGGGGACGGTTAGAAAACATCGTTTATCAAGACTGTCCCACAATAAGAGATGGCATAAAACAGCGAATCCGGGAGACCTGCCAGTCACTTGACCACGCCGAAGTGTTACGAGTCACTGACAGTGTTAGAAGAAGAGTGCGGGTGTGTGCTGTTCAGAACGGCAGACAGTTTGAACATTTATAAAAATTAATGGAATTGTCCAGCCTTTCAGTAAAATGTCAACATTAATTATCTTGCAAATCAAGCTTTCAGGTATAACTCCCTTTAAAGTTGATTTGAATAATTTCGAGGGAAAAATTGTTCCGGGGCTGGGCATCGAACCCGGGACCTTTGGTTAAACGTACCAACGCTCTACGAACTGAGCTACCCGGGAACTCTACGAGACACCGATCCAATTTTTCCTTCTATACCCACAGAGTTCCCGGGTAGCTCAGTTGGTAGAGCGTTGGTACGTTTAACCAAAGGTCCCGGGTTCGATGCCGGCCCCGGAACAATTTTTCCCTCGAAATTATTCAAATCATCTTTACAGGAAGTTATACCTGAAAGCTTGATTTGCGTAATACACGTCACTGTACGTTACAGAAAACCACAATTTAAGTCACACAGAGTTAGTGTGCACTCAATATTGATTACTTCACGGTTGTCAGTTAAGTTTGAGGTCTGTGGATATAGAGGGAAAAATTGGATCGGTATCTGGTAGAGTTCCCGGGTAGCTCAATTGGCAAATTGTTCAAATCAACTATACAGGGAGTTATACTTTAAAGCTTGATTTGCATAATACACGTCACTGTACGTTACAGAAAACCACAATTTAAGTCACACAGAGTTAGTGTGCACTCAATGTTGGTTGCTTGACGGTTCTCAGCCTCTCTGTAAATGCTAGTGGCTGGGCTGTCTTAGCTCTTTTCTGAGATTATTAATTTCTGTTAAGAATTGAACGTCTACGTAATATTATACCCAAACAATTGTTTAAAATAACTTAAATAAAAGGGCCTCGTTAAGTAATTAACTGTCACGTGATTTCCTCCCTTTCTACGACGCTGCGACGTAACCACTTGGACGGACAGTAGATAGCATGTCTGAGTAATTTAATCTTTTCGGATCGGGCAGAAGTGAAGATTGAATTTACAGTACGTAAGGTCTCTTTTATAGAGTATGTACAGAATTATTTCAACATGAGTTACTGATACGAACTGAAGCCTGTATCGAAATGAACGGCCACCATTTTCAAAAATGTGTTTAAATATCCATATTATGATTATTTTAATTTAACTTCATTCTCTATAGTGTACGCTAATGTGCTGTAGACAGTATAATATACACTGCATAATGAATACGTCTGCATGGAAAGCTCAGTTCGTGAGTAAAAACACTCATTGTTAATACTGTACTGTATTTTGATTATACAGAAACCTAATGAAAATTATCAAACTCACATCGCAATATTTCCTAGTTTACGTAAATGGATGAACTACTTTTCTTCCCTCCTATACCTTGTGAAGTGATTTGTTTGTATATTACGCCAGTATCATCGAACTCCATTCGTGGAAGGGGGTAGCAAACGGTGTTTCCGGTTCTTAATCGTTGATCCAAAAGTTTAGCCAGGTTAATATTAGAAATGTTAGTAAAAATAAAATGATGTCCCTGTAGATAAATTCTGTAGGACCAAAAATTAATTTTTACGTAGATTGTTCATCTCTAATTTCCACGCTGCAGTCCTGCAAACGGTTTCAGAATTGGCGCTCAGTCAGTGTCTGGCATCAGTCTTAAGCTGAAACCGTCGGGAAAATCCCAACCACGTAATCAACCTAAGCGGAACACGAACCCACGTACGAATTCTCTACGATTCCCAGTCGATGCCGTTGAGATAGACTAATGAATGTATGTTTTGTTCAATATTTATGACGTACACGACCATGGTCGCTTATCACGACGTGACCAGTACGTCGTTCTAATTGTGACATACAGCTTGTGATGAATCAGGTGTCACTACTAGCGCTGAGAATTCCCACGGCTGTTTCACCCGTAGAATATTTATCTGCTGTGTCCCGTCACGTTAGCAAGAATATTTGGACATGTGATGACGTAGTAGTGATTGAGTTATTTAGCTTCGGCTACAAGCTAAGTTTTTTTTTCCGTGAATCACTGTTGATATTGGCATTGCTCTACCGTGAACTTTGCTGATAGTCCCTTTTTGGTGTTAAACTACAGTATTAATGCGATATAATATTATTTAAACTCGCAGTGGAAAGTGAATTTATCAGGTATCTCATAGGTAGACTAGAGAGTTTATTTTTTATTCGTATTCTCTTTCAGACGAGAGCAGTTAATGTAATAGATAAACACAAGTCACGAGAATGCAATGAGAGAGCTCCAAAATAGCGCTAATAACCGGTTTAGATTCGACCGGTTAGAGAACATCCGTCAAGGTCGGGCAGCTGTTCGAATATTCGATTTTCAACCGATTATCCCTCATGTTTTGCAGATAGAACACCAGACGCACTTCATCATACATGAAAACGACATTTTCTGAGTACACAAAAGGAGTAACAATTGAAGGAAATTCACCTTGTCTTATTAAAAAATGTATTTGCTTGATATACGAGTAGATTTACAATAATTATTGATGACACACTTTAATACACTTATCTTCACAACTAATACATAAATGAACAAACGGACACTGGTAACAACAAAGAAATAAGTGTGGTGCAGATTATGAAATCTGGTGCGTAAAGAAATGCAAGAATAAAATAAACTACAATTACTTACTAAAAAGAAGAGCAAATAAGTACATAGGCCTACATTCTAGTGTAATATATACATTTTAAACTCAAAATTCATATCTCTAAAACAGTAGTTGTTAATTTAATGCCTTTTAATTACTCTAAAGAGCTGCATTATAATTTCATTAATGAATAATTTTTTAAGAAAATAGAGTGTTATTAATAAAAAGAAAAGTACTCTGAAGCTCAAATGCTTGTACCTTCACGTACCATGTTGTTGCTCTTGAAGGCACCCAACTGTAATACCTAGACTGAATGAATGAAGCAATGAATCTATGACTGAATCAACTAATGAGTAAATGAATTAATCAATCGGCGAATCAATGAATGCGCATTGTATTCTTCACCTCACATAATTACGAGCATTAAATCCAGACGTTTGAGATGGGCAGGGCATGTAGCACGTATGGACGAATCCAGAAATGCATATAGAGTGTTAGTTGGGAGGCCGGAGGGAAAAATACCTTTGTGGAGGCCGAGACTTAGATGGGAAGATAATATTAAAATGGATTTAAGGGAGGTGGGATATGATGATAGAAATTGGATTAATCTTGCTCAGGATATTGACCGATGGCGGGCTTATGTGAGGGCAGCAATGAACTTGCGGGTTCCTTAAAAGCTATTAGTAAGAAAGTAAGTAAGTATTATTTCGAAAGCTAACGAGCAAAATGCCAGTAAAAATCCGTGCTTGGAAAATAGACTGTGTAGATCGATATGTGGAGGTGTAACTTTATTTTACGGGTATAAAAGCACCCTCGGCTTGGCATTTTAATGAGATGCTCAGCGTGTCACGTTTTTAATAAACAAATACGTTATGCTTTTTAATTGGAGAAAAAGTGTGCAATGGGAGAGGTACACAACCCGTTCCAGAGTTATAAACTCTCACTGTCGCTCTACAGTCCAGCCAGTCCTGGAAGGTCGGTCCTTAACACGTGTGGGAGCAATGAGATTAATGCCCAGCGTAATCTGTTGTATCCGAGTACAGTACTTGCAGAGTGCTGACGTCTGCTAATTAAGAGCTTGGGGTGTAATGGACTTTGCAAATAAATAGTGCGAAGTGGACGAGAAAGAAAGTTGAGAAAAAGAAGAGATTAAGATAGATAGGTAGATAGATAGATAGATAGATAGATAGATAGATAGATAGATAGATAGATAGATAGATAGATAGATAGATAGATAGATAGATAGATAGATAGATAGATAGATAGATGGATGGATGGATAGATAGATAGATAGATAGATAGATAGATAGATAGATAGATAGATAGATAGATAGATAGATAGATAGATAGATAGATAGATAGATAGACGGACGGATCGATAGATAGATAGATAGATAGATAGATAGATAGATAGATAGATAGATAGATAGATAGATAGATAGATAGATAGATAGATAGATAGATAGATAGATAGATAGATAGATAGATAGATAGACGGACGGATCGATAGATAGATAGATAGATAGATAGATAGATAGATAGATAGATAGATAGATAGATAGATAGATAGATAGATAGATAGATAGATAGATAGATAGATAGATAGATAGATAGATAGGTAGGTAGGTAGGTAGGTAGGTAGGTAGGTAGATAGATAGATAGATAGATAGATAGATAGATAGATAGATAGATAGATAGATAGATAGATAGATAGATAGAGTAATATTATACATACAGATTTTATAATATAATTTTCTCTAAAATCTAATGCACGGGCCTACTGAACGTACGTGCTTTGTACCCAAAACAAGTTCTCCTTTGTAGGTCCCCCCCCACATATGATTACATCCAACTACTCTCTAAAAGAACTTACTTACTTACTTACTTACTGGCTTTTAAGGAACCCGGAGGTTCATTGCAGCCCTCACATAAGCCCGCCATTGGTCCCTATCCTGAGCAAAATTAATCCATTCTCTACCATCATATCCCACCTCCCTCAAATCCATTTTAATATTATCTTCCCATCTACGTCTCGGCCTCCCTAAAGGTCTTTTTCCCTCCGGCCTCCCAACTAACACTCTACATGCATTTCTGGGTTCGCCCATACGTGCTACATGCCCTGCCAATCTCAAACGTCTGGAGTTAATGTTCCTAATTATGTCAGGTGAAGAATAGAATGCATGCAGTTCTGTGTTGTGTAACTCTCTCCATTCTCCTGTAACTTCATCCCTCTTAGCCCCAAATATTTTCCTAAGCACCTTATTCTCAAACACCTTTAATCTCTGTTCCTCTCTCAAAGTGAGAGTCCAAGTTTCACAACCATACAGAACAACCGGTAATATAACTGTTTTATAAAGAACACACATACTTAAATGGAAATAGCACAAAAACACCACATATAATATATCCTAACCTAAAAGACATAAAAGTGTACATTTGGGTGGATACAATTATCCCTTCCTCAGTTCGCGTCACAAACTTCAACAGCTGAAGTTCTAATCTTTCTTGCCTTCAAGAGGAACAATCCAGTCTTTTGTTCCCATTCTCTATTCCCCATGAGGTCAAGACTTGCAAGCGAACTCCTGTTTTGACTTAGCATCGAGGGTGGTAGATATTTTCTCCGTACTGGTTCCAATTCGACACACTGTAATAAAATATGTTTATAGGAGTCCTTTTCTTTGCAAAGCGTACAAAGACGCTCTCCTTCGTTGACAATTTTATTATCCTTCCATGCCCCCAATCTTAGCCACGCTAAACCTGCTCTGCTGTCTTTGTTACAAGAGTTTATGTAGTCACACCTCCCCCAGTTAAGCATGATATCTGATTGTAAATGTAGTGATGACTTTTCCGAACATTGCAGCTCAATCTCTTGCCTCTCGATATCAATTAAACGCATCTTCACATTACGCCATGCATTCCTCCTGTTATTCTCTCCTTTCTCTCACACCCATCCCATTCCATTATCATGTAGCCCTCTCTGCAGTTTATAAACCCACCCCTTTTCCCAACCCTCTCTTTGTTGAACTTTGTAGCAAATCGACCGTAGAAGCGACTGATCCCCAAATACTTCGGTTGGATGAAAAGTAATGGCAACAGTTCGATATTTCTGACATGGCTTTATTCACAGGGGTACAACATTTACGTACCTTCTATATAGTCGCCCCCCTTATTTATTATCTTTTGCCAAATGTTTGGAACGCGTCGTACACCATCAGCGCGTCCATCTTTGTTGATGTTCCGTATTGACCGCCCTAAAGCACGGATAAGTTCATCTCTGGTATTGTACCGGGTCCCTCGCAGTGGTTCGTTCACTTTGGTGAAAAGATCGTAATCGCGTGGATCATATCGGGTGAGTACGGTGGATGTTCCAGAATCTCCCATTGCCAGCGACGCAAGAGGTCCTTGACAGCAGCAGCGGTATGACTCTTTGCATTATCATGAAGAATGATGGGATTCGGTACCACCAAGTGTCGTCGTTTTCTCCTGAGGGCTGGACGAAGGTGGTGCTGCAGGAACCTGCAGTAGTAGTCCGCGTTTACCGTCTGCCTTGGAGGTACAGCGTGGTGCAGTATTACCCCTTCAATGTCATACGCCACAATGAACATCACCTTCACAGCACTTCCAACAAGGCCTTCCCGAAACGCTTTAACCCATCGTGCCACTGCGATATGGCAACGCTGCATGGCCACGTGCTTCACGCAGTCCCTGAAAACATTCTTGTGCACTACGACCTCGTGCCACTTAAATTTTGATCCAGGAACGTTGCTCTAGTTTTGTAAACATGATCTTAGGGCGCTCGCACTATCCCTATGAAAGTCAACGTTCTACACACTGCAGTAGATTGACAGAGTACTGTCGCCGCTGGCTACACTAACTCATCTAACAGTCCTTGTTCATGTCCAAACAGCTGGCAACTCTCGAACGCACCATCGTCACGTGACAGGAGTGTTGCCATTACTTTTTATCCAGCCTATGTATAATTTTAACCAGTATTTTATCACCCTAACTTTCATATGAATTACTTCGTTTTGAAGCCCAAACTCCTTTAGCACCCCGCAGTTAGCTGTGCTTCTGCCAATTCCAAGTATTCGTTTCAGGAAGTCCGCTTGTACCTTATTTAGTTTTCCCGCATTTTCCCAAATAAAGAAAGAACTGAAGGCTAACTAACATGTGAGAGTATAATTTGAGGAGATCAGGAGTAAAACATGGTAAGTGACGTAACGGTAACTTCGTAACACTTCGTGAATTTCCGTCGGTAGCGAATGCGACATTGCACCCCGCGCACCATGGCAGTTGAGCGCTAAAGTGATTCAAGTTGTGCGGCCCTTTGACGCAGGGCGTAGCTTACAATATTTAGTGTCATGCAAACTTTGACGTTTTACTGACACACATCACGTAATGTAATGAAGAATCTTCGCAACAAAATTTCAGAAAATGATCTGATTGTTACTAAAGCAGATAAGAGAAACGCAACTGTAATTTAGAAAAATCAGATTACATTAAAAAAAAAACAGAACTTTTTATTTCGGAAAACAAGTTTGAAATTTTGAAAAGAGATCCCACAATTCAATATCAAAGGAATTTAAAAGATACTTTGAAATCAATAGAATTTACTATCACGAATAAAGAAAAAAATGACTATTACTAATTTCTTTAATAATTATTATATTTATTAGTGATCATATATAGTGTAAAATAATTTTTATGAAAATTCGAAATTTCTTTCCGTTGCTTCTCAAGGAGAATTTAGTGCAGTCGCTCTTGATGCCTCATTTTGATTACTGTGACTGACCTTAACATGAGACTGACTGACAGACTACAGCGTGTTCATAATGCATGTGTTCGATTTATTTGCAACGTCCGTAGATCTGACCGTATCACACCTTCACTAAATATGCTGTCCTGGGTCCGTCTCAAAGAGCGAAGAACTATTCACTCTCTCACTTTACTCTTCAATATTCTTCAAAACTCTAACCCTAGCTACTTAGCTTCTCGTTTTCAATATTTGTCCTCATATCACGAAATAGATACTCCCTCACAACACCATATCACTCTCTCCATTCCTAAACACAGAACATCCTTCTACTCTTCATCTTTCACCGTCTCTGCAGCTCATCTCTGGAACTCTCTACCACAACATGTCAGAGACTGTCGGACATTGTCTAGTTTCAAAAAAAAAATAAAATTGCACTTTTTTGTAAAAATATAGGCTATATATTTCTTTTCCTTCCTTTCCCCGTTTTGTTCCCTTTATCAGCTGACGAACTTATTATCATAGCCTTTTATTGTGAATTTTATTTAATTTTATTTCTTTTTTATTATTTTATTACATTCCATTTTAATATATTCTTCCTTACGTTTTTCCATATTAACCATTTGTGCTAAATGAGTTGCTTTTGCTATATTCCAATGTATTTTACTTGCTTTTTTTTTTCTATTATGGTATTATTTTCATGTTGTTTAGTGTCGATTTTATTATGCTATTATTATTTCTCTTTGTAATATGTTAGTATTCTGGTCTGTAACTTTTTTGTTAAATTTTAACTGCTTGAATACTTTGTGACCTGGTAGAGTGTAAGAGAAGGCACTATGGCCTTAACTCTGCCAGTATAAATAAAGAATTATTATTATTATTAATTATTATTGTAACTGTAATATATAATCTTTAATGTTTCTTATTGAGTACTTTTTTAATACCCTGTATAATGAAAATTAATGGAGATAGACCACAGCCTTAACAATAATAATGATATCAATAATAATAATAATAATAATAATAATAATAATAATAATAATAATAATAATAATAATAATAATAATAATGATAAGAAGAATTAAAGAACAAAGAGTATGAGAACCGAAGAAAGTGTATTATCTCTTTTCATCCATAAAATTGTGCGATGACCACGAGTAGACAAAAACTGGAAACGGAACATTGATTACAACCCTCCGAGTATGGAGGTGTGCATGAAACAAAAATTGAGGGGGAACACTGATTACGAGTCAAATTCAAGGGATTGCACGGAACGGACGGTTTCCTATTGTGGAGGCGGCGTACTGATAAAGGTCAAAGATCCAGAGTCCTGACAGGATTAGAACTCGTGATTGCATTTGCATACAGATTCAGGGCTGCTTTGCTAGACCACGTAAACAGCAAGACTGGTGCTCTCAGGGACTGAACAACTATCATGTGTGTTTAGAAGTTGCTTTAATAAAATATGCTATTGCGTAGACGCTAGAAGTGTAGACTAATTATGAAACAGTTGCTATTTGCTATTAAAGTAGCAGATAATGGCAAATTCCTAAGTGAACGAATCTGATCTTGTCTCTTGGATAATATTTCAGAATTCCTAGCTTTTCCGTGTAGCAGAGTGTTTTATTGGAGGAAGCGGACTGGGAAAAATTGAATGGAAAAAAAGAATCGAAACTATTATTTAACACTAGCCGTACCCGTGCGCTCCACTGCACCCATTAGAATAGTACATTATGCAACGAGCCTATAATGAAGGTAATTAAGAAGTGAGTATGGATATTTATGAAACGAGCGCAAGCGAGTTTCATAATTTTCATACCAGCTTCTTAATTACCATTATAGGCGAGTTTCATACGAATTTTTATGCTCGACCATATTTCTAACTTGATATTATTAATTTTATTGTATCTGACCTGGAGCAATGTCCCGTATGTTGTGAGATGTGCGTAGACGCGAAAGTATTGATTTTTTCCGAGGAACAGATGTCCACATTGACCTTGCTAGGCCATAAGAACCTACAGAGATAACACTGAAATTAAATTATACATTGAAAAACGAGATGACAAATTGAATTTATTTGAATATTATTTACAATTAACGCTAATTATTATAGTAACAGAACATAACCTTCTGCGACAGTATTGGATTTCCAGCCTCCGTGACTTTTC